>NC_079225.1:31643023-31713788 GCF_029633865.1 Lampris incognitus
TTTGCACACAGGGTTTACACACACACACACACACACACACACACACACACACACACACACACACACACACACACACACACACACACACACACACACACATACAGTTCCTGGCAGATGAACCTTCGCATTTATTATCCATGCAAGAGCATTTAACCCTTATGGAGTATGCAGGCTCATGACACTTGTTAACGGTCTCTACTTATGGAAGGAATGCAGAAGGACCCTCCATGTTCTGTGTGTTCAGCACAGAGACGTCTCGGAAGACTGATATGACTGATCAGGAATCAGAAACACTTTATTCGTCATTTCTGGGCAGCCCACAGCAGTGCAACACAAAGACAAAAACTCATCCAAAAACTACAAGAACTTCAAGACCACACATACTAAAGTACACATATATCTAAATTGACACACATCCAAACCTAAAAAAACCCCATCTCTGTCCAAGGGAACTAACGCCAGCCAGGATGACTGTCGGAACTGCCGGTCTGCATGAGCTAGCAGTTAGCTTAGCCTGCCCCGCTTCCACGTCCTGTCAGACCGCCCTCGGTGTTACCTCCTCGGTCGCAGCTCCAGGCAGGGCCGTGGTCCTTGGGCCCACCGGATGCAGCAGACCAGGCTACCCCAGCCGATCCAGCGCCACCTGTCCCAGCCATCAAACGAAGACAAAACTTAAATGCAGACGTGGACAAAGACACTGCTTGGACAGTACTGGGTGAGGCCGCCGCAAATGTGAATTCGCGCCGCCATCTTACCACACCAGTACTGGGTGAGGCCGCTGCAAACATGAATTCATCGGAACATGTCGCCTTTTGGGAAGATCTGCAATGCTGGTTTCCTAAATTTGACAATTTCGCTGAACTGAAAAAAGAGGATGTGGTCTTTGGCATGCTTGTGAAAGATGGAGCACATGATTTGATAATTAACACAAATATTATTCTTGGAAAGTTATCTTTACATAAGAACATCCATCCATTAACCCGAACCGCTTATCCTGCTCTCAGGGTCGCGGGGATGCTGGAGCCTATCCCAGCAGTCACTGGGCGGCGGGCGGGGAGACACCCTGGACAGGCCGCCAGGCCATCACACAGGGCTGACATACATAAGAACGGTTTCCTGAAAACGCAGTCAAACTTGTGCGTATTTCACAGGGGAACTGTGTCATCATTTCTCATCACTGAGGTTAATGGAGAAGAGGAATACAACAGAACTCTCTGACTTGATAGAGGAACTTGAACTAGCGGAAAACCCCTAGGACTCTCCTCCCTTTCATTTATCTATTTAATTTTATTCATTTTCTTTACTTTTATTTCCTCCCTCACTCTTTTGTTTTATGTGTTTGTTACATGTAGAAAATAAAAGTTTCATGGCCTGGCGGCCTGTCCAGGGTGTTGCCCCGCCTGCCGCCCAGTGACTGCTGGAATAGGCTCCAGCATCCCCGCCACCCTGAGAGCGGGATAAGTCGTTTGGATAATGGATGAATGAATGCATTAAAAGAAAAAAATGTGAATTCGTGCCGCCACCTTCCCAATTATCCTGTAATTTGGACATTTGGAAAAGGTTTTCATAGTATGTCCCTCCCTTCCTCCCTAACGTTGGACCTCCCCATCCACAATCTGTGCCTCTTTCAACACTGAACTTCTATATGACACTGAGATCACAATAACGATCATATTGACATCGCTTGTCACGTCTCTGACTCTAATTTCAATCCGGACTAGTCACTTCGGAGTTATTTGAACCTAATCTGAAACTCTTCCAGTGTGCACGCCAAGTGATGACCTCACGACGTATTTGATGTTCACATCGCTTTGCCTCGCTTTACCAATCCTGTCTCGTCAAATCCCAGTTATGAGGACTAACTGGCTGACATCATGGCCTGTAGGCCACATCAGTGTTTCAAGACACCTTTCCTCCAATAAGTAGCGGTAAAAACTATTTCAGCACTAAAAGTAAAGCTGTCAACATCTTGGCTCTTCCTTGTCATGTTTTCTCTGGAAGCGATAGAAATTCTGGGGTACTTAGGTAATAGCCACCAATCACCAGACCTCGTCCAGCCACGCCAGTGCTGTTATGAGAGAGTGCAATGCCGAGGAAGAAAAAAAACCGCTCAGTATGTCACTAACCTTAAACCGCGAAACCCTGCTGCAGAATAAAAATACCATAGACCCACGGCGAATATGAGGTCCAAGATGATGATGACTATGATGATGACGATGATAGCTGGTGAGTTGTGATTGGCTGGATGCGAGTGGGTTGGCGAGAGTGAGGCGATGATATCATGGACGGAACAGAACATCAGGAGAAATGTAATGATCAAACCAGTCAAACATGCTCTCTCTGTCTGTCTCTCTGTCTGTCTCTCTGTCTGTCTCTCTCTGTCTCTTTCTCTCTCTCTGTGTCTCTTTCTCTCTCTCTGTCTGTCTGTCTGTCTGTCTCGTGCTCTGTCTGTCTGTCTGTCTCTTTCTCTTGTTCTCTCTCTTTCTGTCCGTCTGTCTGTCTGTCTTTCTCTTGTTCTCTATGTCTGTCTCTCTCTGTCTCACCCTCTCACTCTCTCTCTGTCTTGCTCTCTCACTCAATTTTTTTCAAGTTGTCGTCGCTCTTTCACTCTCTCCCTCTTGTTCTCTCTGTCTCTCTCTCACTCTCTCCCACATTCTCTCTCCGTCTCGCTCTTTCACACGCTCTCGCTCTTTCTCCTGTTCTTTCTGTCTGTCTCACTCTCTCACACATTCTCTCTATCACAGACTGTCTCTCCTCTCTGTTTCGCTCTCTCACACACACACTCTCTCTCTCTCTCGCTATCGATCTGTCCCTCTCTCTCTCTGTCTGTCTGTCTCTTTCTCTCTCTCTGTGTCTCTTATTCTCCCTCTCACACTCACCCACACATACACACTCATACACACACAAAGCGAGTGATATTTAGATAGATGAATAAATAGATGGATAGATAGATCAAGTGATTGATAGATAGATAGACAGATAGAGAGAGAGGGGGGAAGAGAGAGAGAGAGAGCAACCTAAAGAAAAACCACTCCACATGGTCATTTCATTTCCTGATGTCACCTTTGCCCCCTGAAGAAGGAAAGTAAAGATGTTCAGCAACCTCGCCACATTTTACAGCCTTATCTCAGGGCACAGACATTCATTTTACACGCTTTAGGTATTTACAGTGCTGCCTGGCACAAAGACACCTGAATGCATGAATGAAACTCGACCAATTGTGAAGGCTAGTAAAAACCATGTTCCATGGTTTTGTCACAGAACACTAGAATAAAATGCACAACCTGTATTGTAATCATGAAGAAAAATATATATATATAACAACTCCATGACTTTCACCAACTCGAAACAAGCCAGGGATTTCCCCCCCTTTTTTTCTGAAATGGGTACAAAACGGTTTGTATTTTCAACCTATATCATCACCAGAAGTAGCACATTAAAGCAGTCGACCTCCCTTATTAAATGCTCGGCGCTGCAGAACGGTTGGAGCAGACTTGGGTCTATGAGTATTTTCCTGGCCCTGAGTGCCGCAGTCTGTTTGCAATGGGGCAGTGAAAATTGGGCCTTTAAATGACTTGGAAATAGAATGATTGAACGTCGCGAAGGATACTGATTACCTCCACTATGGCTCAACACCTAAAATGAGCCATCGACGTATTGCTGGTGCGGCTTCACACGGCGGTAGGAGCATAGCGAGTTAATGAGCCCGGGCCCGGGGGTCTCGTCTGGGGGTGGGATCAGAATGGTTTTCTGTAAGGATGGCTGAAATGGAGTCTTCCCTCTGAGTGGAGCTAAAACACATGCTCTCGACGGTTTGTAAAAGAGTCGAAGATGTGTAAGGTGAAGGTTTGCAGTGAAGTGGATGTCGGTCACCTGATAATTTGTCGAGGGGTCAGATGAACACCATGCGTTCACTGCTGCTCAGGCTATCAGCCGTAGGTGTCACACTGACGGCTCCAGAATGTGTGTGTATGTGTGTGTATGTGTGTGTTTGTGTATATGTTGTGCACATATGAATACATGTGCTTGGCTTAGTGCTTACCAGCCTTCCTAAATGTAATTTGGTGCTGAGAGCTATCCCATAATATGTATGGCGGTCTGAGGTCCACACTACTGAGAGAAGTAAAATTAAAAAGAATGCATAGCATACATAGGCTTACTACACTGCTAAATGACATGCCATTTGCTGCACACTTTTATCCCGAGCACTTAACTGTACCCTACATAGATTGTGAGCATGGGTGGGCCCGCTGGGTGGTATGAAACCCCTCACTCTGTAACTGTTAGCTGCAAGTGCTCTTGTCATTAAGCTATGGGGCCTCATATTGTGGTCATGAACTATTACAGACTGTGTTTACCTAGATGGACTTTGTGGTCCCCAACACAATAAGGAGCTGTATAATATTCGGCGGGCTATACTGCTGTGTAATCAGAGGCACACATATGACACATGAAAGGCTAATGGACTGTTCCATCCATACTGTGTAACTGCTAGTGTAAACCAGTGTTGTTCCCTCCTCCTGACGGTGTTGGTGGTGTGGTGGTGACAAAGAGCCCATAACCTTATCAGCTTGTTGGTGGTTTACCAAATCACACAGGCTGTGCAATACACAGCGAGGGCGTTTGTGTTGGCTGGTGGGTATGTTTGTATTAGCATGCGAGTGTTCATTTGTGTGTTTGTTTGTACTGCTGTGTGTGTGTGTTTGTATGTGTGTGTGCATGCACATGTGCATGTGTGTGTGTGTGTGTGCGTGTGAGTTGTGCAGGTATGCGGGTGGGCTGTTGAAATAAACACTTTTCGATGGTGGTCCCGGGCCATAGCAAGACGAGATAAAGGGGCACTGCAAACAAACTACTTTTTTCCTTTGGATAGGAAGGATGACAATTAGCGATCTCGCAACTTGCTCGCTCATTATAACTGCAAATAATGTCTTCTGTGTTACTTTGCCAAGTTGAAATCCTTTAAAAGTTTGCCGCCGTCGCTGCCGCCCCAAGCCCTGACAACCCCACGCCCATGCCGGATCACACTGCACTTTTCAACACGGGACCCCATTAGCACTCTCACACCTTACTGTATGAATGACGTCACTTTAACGTCTCATCAGTCGTTCTCATGCACAAAATCAGTCACTTAACCTCTTTTCCTCTCTCTCTCTCTCTCTCTCTCTCTCTCTCTCTCTCTCTCTCTCTCTCTCTCTCTCTCTCTCTCTCTCTCTCTCTTTCTCTCTCTCTTGCTCCCAATCTGTCTTGCTCCCTCTTTCTCTTGCTCTGTATCCTCTCTCGCTCTCTGTCTCTGTCTCTGTCTCTCTGTCTCTCTCTCTCTCTCTCTCTCTTGCTCCCAATCTGTCTCGCTCCCTCTTTCTCTTGCTCTGTATCCTCTCTCGCTCTCTCTCTCCCTCTTTCCCGCTCTCTGTCTCTCTCTCTCTCTCTCTCTCTCTCTCTCTCTCTCTCTCTCTCTCTCTCTCTCTCTCTCTCTCTCTCTCTCTCTCTCTCTCTCTCTCGCTCTCGCTCGCTCTCTCTTTGTTTTTCATTCCCTATGTCCCTTCTCGAAAAGTAACTGTTAACTGTAATGTGTCGAAAAAATATCTTTTCCCAGTAGATCTCATTAAACACACATGCACACACACACACACACACACACACACACACACACACACACACACACGCAATGTAAAAGGTATGCCTCCTCCTGGTGTTGGTGAGAATAACCAGAGTATTTTATCTGGAGATGCCAGCTCCTCAGACAGGGTGGCGATGGAGCAGACTCCCTGCATCTCCCTCTCTCTGTCTATCTGTCTGTCTGTCTGTCTCTCTGTCTGTCTATCTGTCTGTCTGTCTGTCTGTCTGTCTCTCTATATGTCACTCTTCCAGCTCCACCGTCAGTGAAGTATTGACAAGGTAGCCGAACGTTAGCTTGACCGGTGCCTGTGTGTGTGTTCAGGTTGATGCGTGCCTCCATGTGTACTGGTACGGCAAAATAAGAAAGTGTGTTTTTGTTGTATCAGCTCCCGCAGGCTTCAGATGCTGCCAGTCAAACTTCCCCGTGGCTCCATATTGAATGTTGTCGATGTACGGGTGGTGCCGGGGATGGTTTTGGTCAGAATGGGCTGTTATTTGATAAGAGGCCGGTCTTTGTCCGACAAAGAAAAAGCAGGTCGAGCATGCAGAATTTATAACATATAAATCAAACATAAAGAAGGAAACTCCGGGATAAACTACGAGAGGTGTACATATGGCGATAGTAAATGAAACCAGAGGAGAAAGGTTGCAGAAATACTGAGGGGAACAGGAGGTTTTTGCTCAGCTCAGCAAACCTCCGGCTGCATCACAAATGTTTCCTGTTGTCTTGCTCAGCAGATGTGTAAATTGAGACAATTGATAGTTCTGGAAAAGAGATGCAAATAAATGCATAGATGCAAAGAGTAACACACACACAGCTCTTATACAAAGACGGCAGACTTGACAGTTTAAAGCCAGTGTCTTGCAGGCCCATCTCACCCAGGCTCTCCATCGAGCAGTCACCGCCATCTTGTTTTTTCCCCATTTTCTTTCCCTTCTAGTTTATATTTTCTGTGTTTTAATAATTTGTCTCTCTGAGGAGACTTGCCCTTTTTGTCTTTGTCAGAGATAAGGATGAGGACACACACACAAACACACACATACACACACATGCATGCGTGCACACACCCACCCAAGGAGGAGTGAGGCTCACATTCATGAAGCGACTCATTATCAAATTTATGAGGCCTGGAGTCACCATGCTCCATCACTCTGCCAGTATGAGACAAGTAGTGAAAGAGATCTAGATGGGAAGATGGAGAGAGGTGGAGGAAGGACAAAGGGAGGATGAGAAGGGGATGAAGGCATAGAGGGACTTCTGAGATAAAAAGTTATTAATGGATTCATTTCGCTCTCACCGTTGCTCTGTTGCTCTTGCTTCGCTCTCTCTCTCTCATCACACTGACACACACACACACACACACACACACGGTCAACTGCCCTTTCTTCAGTGAATGTTTTCTTAAGACACTGATACCCCCCACTTCAAAGACCAGAAATGAACTTTTGCCATGTAAATACAGTGAGCTTGTATTCAAACACACTCGTGTACACACACGTGCACACAGGCGTGCACACACACACACACACACACACACACACACACACACACACACAGACTCACACACACACACACACACACACACACACACACACACTCATATGCACGGGCGTAGAACACACTCTTCCTCTGTGGTTTCTCTCTGTGGTCTTTCATCCTGCTTCTCTGACAGTCTCAGAGGAGCAGAGGAACTGATGCTAAAATAACTTCATCAGAGTGATCTGATTCACACACACACACACACACACACACACACACACACACACACACACACATGAATACACATGGAGCACCACACATACACACACACACTAATACACATAGAGCAACTTACACACACACAAACACACACATACACACATGAATACACATGGAGCAACACACATACAAACACACACACACACGAATACACATGGAGCAACAAGCAACAAACACACACACACACACATGCAAATATACATGGAGCAACACACACACACACACACACATACACAAATACACAAATATATATATAAACACACACAAAGATACAAAGCCAGACACGCACACATGCTGTTTTTCTCTCACGAGTGAGCAAACATGCACAAATACGCACACATTTCATTGGTGCCCACAGAGGAAGCCAAGAAAAGCACCCGGGGAGTCATCCCCGTCGTGCTGGCTCTCAGAAAGCCCGTCCAGAGCTCAGGACTGGCTGCCCAGCGCTCCAGCCAGCCCACAGCACCCCCGCCCCCGCGGAAGGAAGAGGTTGCTGCATATGGATGATAGTGAATTACTTAATGCACGTGGACAAACTAACACACACACACACACACACACGCACACACACACGCACACACGCACACACGGATATGTACAATATAAAAGTGTGTGCTATGTGAATCTTAAATATTTGAATGCACCCAAGGACCTGGGCAGCGCTAAGCCCCTGGTCCTCTGGAGGCCCCAGCAGTTCCATATGTTTCAGTCACCTTATTCCCGCCAGGTAAAGAATATAAAGCATATAGAGAACATAGTTTGTTAAACATGAGATCATATCTAACGTGTCTCTGTCAGACATTAGATAACATCGCTTAGCAAGACTGAACAGAGGTTTCTGCTCGCTGCGTGTCCTGTTCAGCTTCGGCCGGGAATCGGAGAACAACAGCGTGGCGTTGGGTCAGGGGTCCTCCTTCTCACATGAGAACCTTATGAGTGTGTGTGCTTAGGTGGAAGGGGGCATACATGCATAAGTCAACTCTGATTTTATAATTTGCACCTGCACAAATAAATGCGTTCGAGCCATGGTTACAGCCCATCAGAGGCAATGGAGGTGTTGGGGTGTGTGTGTGTGTGTGTATGTTTCTGTACTGTGTGTGTGTGTATTCTGAGTGTGTTTTTCTGTACTGTGTGTGTGTGTGTAGATGTAAGCGTGTTTGTGTGTTTATGGGTATGTGCATGCTTGTATACCCATAAACACACAAACAATAGAGGTGTTTGTTTGTGTGTGTGTGTGTGTGTGTGTGTGTGCGTGTGTGTGTTTCTGTACTGTGTGTGTATATGTGTTTTGGGGTTTGTGCATGCTTGTGTGCATGCACGTACCCATAAACACAAACAATAGAGGTGTTTATGTGTGTGCGTGTGTATTTTTTGTGTTATTCTGTACTCTGTGTGCATGTGTGTGTGTGTGTGTGTGTGTGTGTGTGTGTGTGTGTGTGTGTGTGTGTGTGTGTACATGTGAGCATGTTTGTGTGTTTGTGGGTATGTGCATGCTTGTAAGCTTGCATGCAGAATGTACACGTGAGTGTGTTATGTTATGTACATAGTATGTGTGCATCTGTTCGTACAGACTATTGTCTGTGTGTGTGCAAGGCAGCATCTGACAAGTTGCAGGTGATAAGTGATCTGTCCCAAGTTGTGCACCGCTATCGGACCAGATCCCCAAACGCCCAGACCGCGACAGAGACAGTCAACAGAGACCCCACTCCTTTTTTCTCACCCACTCCAGCACTCAGGGTGCTGATAAGAGCACCCAGGCCTACTGATTGGGGACAAGCGATAGGACAAGCACACTTTCAGCTTTTACACTCATGCCGCGCGGGGCTGAAGAGAGATGACTCCATCGGCTGTGACAGCGGCAAGTTGCGCTCACACTGGCACATTAGGACAAGTGCATGAAGGCTATTTGTGTTGCCGGTGGTGAGGTATGGCAACGTTTATGAGCCACTGGTTTAGATCCATTGACAGGCTCAATGGAGCCCGGAGAGGAAAGTGAATGAGATAATCCCCCTCATTCCTCTATAACTTGTTGACACTGGGAGACCTTTCGGTGGACTAATTTATCTCTACGTTTCGGGTGACTGGTTGCACAACATAATTGCTAAATAATTGCAATGATAAAAAGGCAATACCAGACGTTAGTAGAATGAGTATTACACACACACACACACACACACACACACACACACACACACACACACACACATATATATATATATATATATATATATATATATATAAAATTTTGTTAAAAGAAACACTAATGGTAGGGAAAGTGCTCAACAAATAAGGAGCAAAATAATCCAGTGAGTCAAGTAAATTCTTTATGAGACAGTACAAGCCATAAGCAATCACACACACACACACACACACACACACACACACACACACACACACACACACACACACACACACACATTTTTTTGGGGGGGGGTTCCTCCTTTTTCTCCCCAATCATACCTGGCTAGTTACCCCACTCCTCCGAGCCGTCCAGGTCGCTGCTCCACCTCCTCTGCTGATCCATGTCTCCTCCGATACATGTGGAGCATGGATGTATTACATCCATGATATGGAGTCGCCAGCTGGTTCTTTTCACCCGACAGTGAGGAGTTTCGCCAGGGGAACGTAGCGCGTGGGAGGATCACGCTATTCCACCACGTCCCCCTCCCGCCCCCCAATCGGGCTCCCCGACCGACCAGAGGAGGCGCTAGTGCGGCGACCAGGACACATACCCACATCCGGCTCCCCCACGCAGACATGGCCAATTGTGTCTGTAGGGACGCCCGACCAAGCCGGAGGTAACCCCGGGGATTCCTACCGGCGATGCCCGTGTTGGTAGGCAACGGAATAGACCGCCACGCAGCACGCCACCGGATGCCAGTCAGTATCATCTTTTAAATCACTTCCTGGTTCTTGTTTTCGGGGCCTACTTGTTGTTTGAACTCGTTTAGCTGATTCGTTTCAACATTATTGGCTCCGTATTTCCTTTCTTTGTATCTCGTGGTACCGTCTGTTCTGTTCTGTTTTGTTTTTTTCCCCTCCCGTCGTCTTCGTTTATCTTGCAAGAATCACTTTTGGAGCAGTTGGTTCATGTTATTCGCGCTATAGGAGTAAAACGTGTTAATGTTGTTGGTGTTGGTGGTGATGCTGTTGTACCGGACACCTCCGGCCTACGGTTTCTAGATCAGCCCGCTCGCGCAGCGCCATTTCCCGCGCGCGGCGCGCTGGGCAGCCTGGTCCCCGCCGCTGGGTTCTGCTGTTGCTCGCGAGGGTTTCTGGGGGTACTGGGACCAAGAGGGCGGGAGTACATCCTGTGGCTTCTCTTGAGTTTGTCTGGTTTGAATGTTATTACAGTAGAGTTTGCATTCCTGTCAGTATTTCGAAGGGGGGGGGGCTTTAAACACACAACAGCGATGACTTTTTATTGCAGCGAAATATTGTAAAAGAGCGAGAAAAACAAAAAGTGAAGTCGCTGCTTTTCCTGCTTCGCTGGTCCTCTCACACATGTTGAATGCAGGGCCTGTGGAAAGTGCCAGAAAAATGAAAAACAGGAGAAAGCGCTATTGTTCCAAACTGGTAACAAGTCCAGTCTGTCTGTGTGGACTGTAGATAAACATTTTTCCGACTCCATCGGAGAATACCACCAAAGATACTTCTGGCATCGCTGCTGTCAGTCTCGAAACCCCTCGGGGAAACCGACGAATTAAGTGCCGGTGCATGTTTGTGCGTGAACGTCAGTCAGGGAAAGTGTTTTGGTGTTCTTTACTTCTGCTTTTTTCCCCTTCTTCTTCTTTTTTTTTGTGTGCATCTGCGTGCGTGCATGTGGGCCTGTGCGCACGCATGTACCATGCACGTATGCGTGTCCTCATACGCAGTGGCCTGTGCACCAAAAAAAAAACTGCGCTCATACATGTGGGGTGTTTTCAGACTAACAGCTGACGGTGCTTATGGGAGAGTTTCCCCCTTCAGAGCCTTTCCTGCACACTGTAAATCTCACTAATAAGGCCCCGGCTGCCCGGCGACCCCCTCCTCCTCCCCGTTAGGTGATAAATAACCAGGGCCTCGCCGACTGGACAGCAACCGGACAGAGCCAAGCCACTACAAAGAGAAAAAGCACTCCCAGAAGTTGGGGTAACTGTGGATGTGGAGACACTCTGATATCAGAGAGAGGAGAGCCACGAGGAAGACAAATGTCTGGTTGTGTGTGTGTGTGTGTGTGTGTGTGTGTGTGTGTGTGTGTGTGTGTGTGTGTGTGTGTGTGTGTGTGCGCGCGCGCGCGTTTGTGCAGTGAGCGTGAGATTAATTGCATGTAATTTAAAAGGTCAGAGATAGGATGAATGTCGGAATGAGGAGGATGTTAGTTTGCCTGCCTCTATCTTAGCCTGACTCATGTGTGTGTGTGCGTGTGTGTGTGTTTGCGTGTGTGCGTGTGTGTGTGTCTCAGTGTGTGCACATGCTTGTGGGTGTGTTTTAAATCTCTATGTGTTGTTTTAGCGTAAGTCTGGCTCGTTTTATGTTTCCAAGGTAACGACTGATTGTGCATGGAGACAGCCGTCTGACGGAATTAATGGAATGTCCTCACCCCCGCATGCTCATTAATAACACACACACGCGCGTGCGCGCGCGCGCACACACACACACACACACACACAAAGACACATCAGTGCACACACCCTTATCTTCTCTGTGTATTAGGGTTGATGCGATACACTCTCACTCTTGCAGGATGGGAGGATGAAGAGAGGGCTGATAAAGTTATGGGGAGGAGGACACGGACAGGGGGAGGGAGGGAGATGGAGAAAGGGGTGCATTGGAGAGAGGAGGGGGGGAGGAGAGGAAGAGTGGCAGGAAGAGTGAGGGAGCTGTTGAGTTGCTGTTATAAATGACTTCTGAGAAAGGGGGGAGCATTCAATATCACAACCTTTGACCCCAACCTGCAGCCAATAGGAAGGAGGGCCGCAGCACACATCAGACGAAGTGAACACCAGACGGTCTCTGCGTACTCAAACACTGGCCGAGAGCTTAGGAGGGAAACCCCACATAGTTATTTGCTCTGTTTATGAAAAAGAAGATCGTGAGGAAAATGAAACTATTCCAGTTTAAACGATCACATCCTCGTGTATCAAAAACATCACAGGAAGCATCTCGAGAAAACCTCTTTTCTCCTTGATGCCAGGCCTCAGGAAATGCTCTGCCTATATGCAACTGGTGGAACTGAACCAGCAAACCATCCGTTGTCTATGTCTGTATCAGAAGGTGTGTTTATAATGTGTGGGTTTGGTGCATTGGTGACTTCAGCTGCTGATGCGTGCGCCTGTGTACGTCTGGGTGTACTTGTGCGACCGTGTAAATGTGTGCACATGTATGTGATGTTGGCGGGGGTGCAGTGTGTAAAATCCCGGTAGGGTGTTGATGATGATGAAGTGTACCTGCAGAGGAAGTTTGGGGTGAAGGGTGAGCCCATGGTCCATTGCCAGTTTCCTGGTCTGGTCAGTAACCGTGCGCGGTTGCCATGGCCCATAAAGAATGCATTAGGCCTTTTCATGTAGCCCCCCCACCCCACCCCCACCCCAAACACATGCCAATACAGCAAAAAAAAAGAAAGAAGTTTTTAAAAGATATTGTGTAGGACTCTCGTATTTTACGGACATTATCACGCATCATATGCTTGACTTTACATGGTAAAATATCAGGAGGAATTTCGTATGCATGCTGGGAGGATGAATGGCATGCAGCTGAACCTCACTTATCCGAGCCCTCGGGGAGCAGAGGTTATTTAGATAACCGGAGATACATTGAACGACTGTGGCAGTACATGGTTACGGTATAAAATTAGCCTTTACTGCATATTCCCAAATTCCCTGCACACGCTTTGCATACTCTGTGTACATTTTACAAGTCTTGTAGATCTCGGCAGTTATTTGAGCTTATTTTCCCAAAGCTGCATAGTTTACATGAAGCGATGACAAAAATAAAATAAAATAGAATAAAAAATAAGGTATTCAACTAGTGTGTCACAGATTTCAGAAAATGGACCAGATCTTGTACTACATGTCTACATGTCTCCACCCCCCCTTTTTTTTCTCCCCAGTTGCACCTGGCCCATTACCCCACTCTTCTGAGCCGTCCCGGTCGCTGCTCCACCCCCTCTGCTGATCCGGGGAGGGCTGCAGACTACCACATGCTTCCTCCGATACACGTGGAGTCGCCAGCTGTTTTTTTTTCACCTGACAGTGAGGAGTTTCACCAGGGGGAGGTAGCGTGTGGGAGGATCACGCTATTCCCCCCAAGTTTCCCCTGTCTCCTCAACAGGTGCCTCGATCGAACAGAGGAGGTGCTAGTGCAGCAGCCAAAACATCCATGTATTGGTAGGCAACGGCATAGACCGCTACGCTACCCACCCAGCAAGGAAAAAAAAAACCTGTCCCCTAAAGTTCCTCTCCGAACGTCCGGTAAATGTCATTGTGTAGGGTTTTCATTACGTCAAGGGGACGTTTAGAAGACTTTCCCCTAACGTCCCTGTAATGTCCTCATGACGTCCCGGGGACGTCTAGAAGACTTTCCCCTAACGTCCATGTAATGCTGCAATAACGTCCACATGACGTCCCGGGGACGTCTGGCAGACTTTCCCCTAACGTCCCTGTAATGTCCTCGGGCCTGCAGTAATGTCCACGTGACGTAATGAAAACCCTACACAATGACATTTACCGGACGTTCGGGGAGGAACTTTAGGGGACGTGCTGGGGACGTTTTGTTGTTTGCTGGGCGGACACCCCATTCGTATGTCTTTCTGCCCGTCCACATGTATGAGTATGAGCGAGCCCAGCAAGGTGAAGTCCGTCACTGCAGGAGACAAAAGTGAGCGGGCTGCAGAGACCTTCAGCTGGTTGAATTGGAGAGCTGAGCGTTGCTTTCAATAAGGTCTTGTTAAACATGCACCGCTCCTTGCTTACATCAAGCTGCGGTGTTAAACAGCGCTTTTGTTTTCGGTTTCATGTTTGTCCAAGTTCTAATATATCAGTGTGAATGTTGGCTGCATCGCCCCCGAGGAGCTAAAGCTCTTCTTACGTTGACGCTTTGGAGATATAAACATGTTGTTATTAAACGTTGAACCTATATTTGTGTTTTGGCATAAAATCTATCGTCACTCTCCTTCCCTCATCCCTACACCTCATTAAACACGAATAATATAAATACTTTGTTACACTCTCACAATATTGTAGATGGAACATGCCAGTAAAGTGGCCCCATTTACAAAGGGTACATTGTGGATTAGCATTTTAAAGTAGTGGCTGCCATGTTGTTTCACCTGCAGACATTTATTCGTCTCTTTAATACAGATATAGATGCTTAGAACCTTACATCTATAAACAGACACAGACACAAGCGCACACACACGCACACACACACGCACACACACACACACACACACACACACACGTGATGTATGTGTGAATAATAAGGCGTTAATTCTGGAGGTGTTGCCAACATGCTGTCAGTTTCCTCCTCAAGCCCAGAACTCGTTAGATCCATCCACTCATTTCCTCCTCTCAGGCAATCTCCATCTTTCTTTTTGATTCCCTCGCCCATTCCCCCCCCCTCTCTCCACCCCTCTCGCTTTCTGTAAGTGATTTGGCCTTTCCTGCCACAACTTCTAATAGTTTTACAATAGATAGTTGTAACCTGGCCTTGCTCTCACAAACTCGCACACACGTATATGGACATGTACACACACACACACACACACACACACACACACACACACACACACACACACACACACACACACACACACACACACACACACACACACACAAACACACACATGCACACACATATATACACACACACACACACACACACACACACACAGTAAATACATGCACAAATATTTCCTACACAAAAAGGTGACGGGGGGTTTGTGTGTGTGAGTGTGTGAGTTGTGTATGTGTGTGTGTTATGTGTTGTGTGTGGATACAGCTGGAAATGTTGCAGCAGTGTTGTCGGTGAGGTGGAAAGGTGAGGCTATGCAATCTGGTTCAAGGATCTACCAAATAACCACACACACACACACACACACACACACACACACACACACACGCGCGCGCGCACTAACACACACACACACGCTGACTTGTAAATGGACAACAAAACAATGGCATTATCTTCCCCATTTTGCAATTAAGTAAATTAACTCAAAGCGATTGTGCTTGGTGGCAGAGCGTTTTGATTGGAGGTAATTTGTGCTTCCTGGGCTTTCAGATAAAGATCACTAAGACCGAAGGCTTTCTCCTTTCAACACCTTCTGTCTCTGATCACCACAGATAGTCTCTCTCTCTCCCTCCTTCTGTCTGTCTCTGTTTCTCTCTCTTGCGCTCTCTCTCACTCACCCTCTCTTCTCTCTCTTCCTCTCTCCTTTGAAATTAATCTTCTCATCCCTTGCACCATTGCTCCCTCTCTTCATCTGTCTTTTTGATAGTGGTGTGTGGATGTTTGCCTCCAGATAATGTTATTTTGACTGCTTACATGGTCCTATGGCAGTGGTGCTGGTGTGTGTGTGTAGGAGGGTGCTGACAGACATAGACAACAGTGCAACAGGGGTACTTGGAAGACTGACAAAGAGGTGACATGGAGACCTTTGTGGATAAAACACACAAACGTGTATGTGTGTGCGTGCAGGGGGCTTCATGAGTGTGTTGTGTGTCATGTTTCTGTGTATATGTTTCTGACTCTGTGTGCGTATGTATGTATGTATGTATGTATGTATGTATGTATGTATGTATGTATGTATGTATAAAACTCTTTGTAAATGAAACACTCAACGGTAGGGAAAGTGCTCAACAAATAAGGAGCAAAGTAATCCAGTGATTCAAGTAAATTCTTTAATGGACAGTACAAGCCTGTTTCATGCCATAAGCAATCATCAACTGACAGCTGATGATTGCTTCTGGCATGAAACAGGGTTGTGCTGTCCATTAAAGAATTTACTTGAATCACTGGATTATATATACTATATAACTTTGTTAAAAGAAACACTCAACGGTAGGGAAAGTGCTCAAGAAATAAGGAGCAAAATTTACTTGACTCACTGGATTATATATATATATATATATATATATATATATATATATATATATATATATATATATAGTATAGCTCTCTTTGTGTGTGTGTGTGTGTGTGTGTGTGTGTGCGTGCGTGTGCGCACGCGCGCTGTGGGATGGGGGTGGTTCTACACTTAGTTGTGCATGAGGGTAATGGGCTGAGTGACTGGTCCTCATTTGAACCCTCTGCACCATGCTCCAATTAGCACCTCAGTGTTGCACTCAAAAAGAAAAAAAAGAAAAAAAAGAAAGAGAAAAACTCCACTCTTTGAACTCGTTAATGACAAACCGGTCAAAAATCATATTTAGAGTTGGTGTTTTTAGACAGACACATATAAATCCATGTATTGCCAGACAAGATTTGCTTTTTATACTGTGTTTATGGATAGGATGCCTAAATAAGTCTGCAATGCTTTCTGTTCTTGTTTTTCTGACAAAGAAACTTTATAAAGAGGCACATATAGACGATATTTGTTAGCGGTTAGCTGCATGGTAGTGTGTTTGGGTGTGTGTTTGTGTGTGCATGTATGTGTGTGTTGTGTTTATGTGTGTGTGGACATTTTGGCCTGTCACTTCTTCGAGGGACTCTTTTAGGGTTAGGTCTTGGGTTTAGGGTTATGGTCAGAAGTGGAATTAAGTAAGGGTTAGGTTTAGGCATGTAGTTCTGATGATTAAGGTTCGGGTTAGGGAATAAATACAGTCAAGAAGGGCTCACAAAACAAATGTGTGTGTGTGTGTGTGTTAGAATGGCAAAAAACAGTGTATGTTTTACTAGTTGCTGTGTTTGCATCTGTCAGATGTTAGCCACTTTATATTTAGCATCTTTCTTCTCTGTGTCTGAAATTAGCACCACCTCGGTGAAACTATGTCTGGGAAAAATATGCTAAAATAGGCCACACATATAAAAGAAGGTTCTATGGTTTCCACCCGGGCAGCTCTCTCTGATGACTACTATGCTGTAACCTGCTAATAACAAGGAGTGTGGCAGTACCCTGCTCACAATCAACTATGTTTAGTGTTTGCAATGCTTAAACATGGCCCTGATTAGACATGCTGCATCCATATGGCATATAAGCGCGCACACACACACACACACACACACACACACACACACACACACACACACACACACACACACACACACACACACATCTAGCTGTCTCTGTAGTGGCATCATGGCAGGACAGTTTGCTCAAACTCAGACAATAATACGGTGTAGGAAGTTTACTTTTGATGGGTGACAGATTACAAGTTACCCTGTTGAAAATGTAACAAGTAATGCAACTGTTTAATGACTTCATCAAAGTAATGTAACTTATTACATTTGATTACTTTTTGATGACTTGTCTAACAAATGTTTTAAACTGGGAAATGAAGTTGAAAAGTCCCCAAAACATAAATTTAAATCAGGCAGTATATCCCTCACAACAGTAATCAACACATATTACTGTCAAACTTTTATTAAAAGTTCTTCATTATAACTGGGATTAAGATTGGAATGTTTTGATTTTAAAGCAAAACCAGCAAAACAAACAAGCTTTTTACAAAAAAGAATATATATCCAGATGTAACCCCTTTGTAATCACCAACATTTTCATTAGTAACTGTAATTCAATTTCGTATTTTTTCTCTAGCTGTTTTGTATTGATGAATGTTATCAGTGCATATGTCCCGCAAGTTGGGTGTGAGATGGAAGAGAAAGAAGAATTCTGGAGTGAGTTGGATGAAGTGGTGGAGAGTGTATCCAAGGATGAGAGAGTGGTGATTGGAGTGGACTTCAATGGGCATGCTGGTGAACGGAACAGGGGATGAGGAGGTGATGGGTAGGTATGGTGTCAAGGGGAGAAATGTGGTAGGACAGATGGTGGTGGATTTTGCGAAAAGGATGGAAATGGCTGTGGTTAATACAGATTTCAAGAAGAGGGAGGAACACAGGGTGGCGTACAAGACTGAAGGAAAATGCACACAGGTGGACTATATCTTATGTAGAAGGTGTGATCTGAAAGGGAATGGAGACTGCAAGGTGGTGACAGGAGAGAACGTAGCTAGGCGGCATCAGATGGTGGTCTGTAGGATGACTTTGGAGACCAAGAAGAGGAAGCGAGTGAAGTCAGAGCCGAAGATCAAATGGTGGAAGTTGAAGAAGGAAGGCTTTGTGTGGAGTTTAGGGAGGAGTTAAGACAGGCGCTGGTGGGTGGTAGTGAAGAGTTGCTGGAAGGCTGGGCGAGCACTGCTGAAAGTAAGGGAGACAGCTAGGATGACACTTTTAAATTTAAATTGCAAATTAGAATGCATGTGTACCTGTTGTACTTTGTTTGCACATTTCGGTGCTCGTACCTTTTTTCATTTCACTGCACTCGGGACTTGTACTTGTGTGTACGTGACAAATAAAACTCTTGAATCTTGAAACTTGGTGTGTCATCTTGACAGTGGAAGGAAGACAAGGAGACTTGGTGGTGGAATGAGGAAGTACAGCAAAGTATAACGAGGAAGAGGTTGGCAAAGAAGAAGTGAGATAGTCAGAGAGTTGAAGAAAGTAGACAGGAGTACAAGCAGACGTGTAAAGCAAAGAGAGAGGTGGCAAAGGAAAAGGCGTATGGTGAGTTGTATGAGAGGTTAGACACTAAGGAAGGAGTAAAGGACTTGTATCGATTGGCTAAACAGAGGAACTGGGCTGGGAAAGATGTACAGCAGGTAAGGGCGATCAAGGATAGAGATGGAAGAGTACTGACAAGCAAGGAGAGTGTGCAGAGAAGGTGGAAGGAATACTTTGAGGGGTTGATGAATGAAGAAAATGAGGGCAAGAGAAGGTTGGATGATGCGGGAATAGTAAATCAGTAAGTGCGGTGGATTAGCAAGGAGGAAGTGAGGGCAGCTATGAAGAGGATGAAGAGTGGAAAGGCAGTTGGTCCAGATGACATACCTGTGGAGGCATGGAGATGTTTATGAGAGATGGCAGTGGAGTTTTTAACGAGATTGTTTAACACAATCTTAGAAGTGAGAGGATTCCTGAGGAGTGGAGAAGAAACATACTGGTACCGATTTTCAAGAACAAGGGTGGTGTGCAGAAGTGTAGCAACTACAGAGGTATTAAGTTGATCAGCTGCAGCATGAAGATGTGGGAAAGAGTAAAGAAGCTAGGTTAAGAGGAGAGGTGACGATTAGCAAGCAGCAGCATGGTTTCATGCCATGAAAGAGCACTACAGATGCAATGTTTGCTTTGAGAATGTTAATTGAGAGTATAGAGAAGGACAGAAGGAGTTACATTGTGTCTTTGTGGATTTAGAGAAAGCATATGACAGGGTGCCAAGAGAGGAGGTGTGGTATTGTATGATGAAGTCAGGAGTTGCAGAGAAGTATGTAGGAGTGGTGCAGGATATGTCTGAGGGAAGTATGATAATGGGAAGGTGTGCGGTTGGAAAGACAGATGGGTTCAAGATGGAGTTGGGATTACATCAAGGTTCGGCTCTGAGCCCTTTCTTGTTTGCAATGGTGATGGACAGGTTGACGGACAAGATCAGGCAGGAGTCTCCGTGGACTACGATTTTTGCAGATGATATTGTGATCTGTAGCGAGAGTAGGGTGCAGGTGAGCTGGAGGTATGCACTGTGCAGGTTGAGGAGAGCCTGGAGAGGTGGAGTTATGCACTGCAGAGAAGAGGAATGAAAGTCAGTAGGAGCAAGATGACATTCACATATGTGTGAATGAGAGGGAGGACAGTGGAATGGTGAGGATGCAAGGAGTAGAGGTGACAAAGACATATGAGTTTAAATACTTGGGGTCAACTGTCCAAAGTAACAGGGAGTGCAGAAGAAAGGTGAAGAAGAGAGTGCAGGCAGGGTGGAGTGGGTGGAGAAGAGTGTCAGGAGTGATTTGCGACAGAAGGGTACCAGCAAGAGTTAAAGGAAAGGTTTACAAGATGGTTGTGAGACCAGCTATGTTATATGGTTTAGAGACAGTGACACTGATGAGAAGACATGAGGCGGAGCTGGAGGTGGCAGAGTTGAAGATGCTAAGATTTTCATTGGGAGTGACGAAGAAGGACAGGATTAGGAACGAGTATATTAGAGGGACAGCTCAGGTTGGACGGTTTGGAGACAAAGCAAGAGAGACAAGATTGAGATGGTTTGGACATGTGTGGAGGAGAGATGCTAGGTATATTGGGAGAAGGATGCTGAATATGGAGCTGCCAGGGGAGAGGTAAAGAGGAAGGCCAAAGAGGAGGTTTATGGATCTGGTGAGAGAGGACATGCAAGTGGCTGATTTGACAGAGGAAGATGCAGAGGAAAGGAAGAAATGGAAAAGGATGGCGACCCCTAACGGAAGCAACCGAAAGTAGTAGTAGCAGATTTTTTCTCTAACTGTAACTGATTAAAATGAAATTTATTTTGTAATTTAATTGCACAATGCTGTTTACATGTAACTAGTTACTCCCCAGCACTGACTATACATCATGCTGAATTTTGTTTTCCTTTTTGTACTTCTAATTCTCTTCCACCCCCTCTTTTTTTTTCTCCCAAATTGTATCTGGCAAATCACCCCACTTTTCCGAGCCGTCCCGGTCACTGCTCCACCGCCTCTGCTGACCCGGGGAGGGCTGCAGACTACCATATGCCTCCTCCTGTACATGTGGAAGCGGCAGCCGCTTCTTTTCACCTGGCAGTGAGGAGTTTTGCCAGGGGGACATAGTGCATGGGGGGATCACGCTATTCCCCCCACTTCCCACTTTCCCCTGATCATGGGCCCCAACTGACCAGAGGAGGCGCTAGTGCAGCGACCAGGATACATACCCACCTCCGGCTTCCCACCCGCAGACATGGCCAGTTGTGTCTGTAGGGATGTCCGACCATTCCGGAGGTAACATGGGGATTCGAACCGGCGATCCCCGTGTTGGTAGGCAACGGAGTAGACCGCAACGCTCCCCGGACGCCCCGCATCATGTTGAATTTAATATAGACATGGGTGTATTTAAAGTTTGATGCCTCATGTCGTTACAAATTGCAAGTAAAGCAATCATTTTATCTCAAAAGTGCACTATGGGAGGTTGCCAATCAAAGTGAAACAAAAAACAGAACTTATTTTTATCCACCAACCGCTCATTCCTCCTCATTTCAAAAAATGCTGCATGTTAGCTATCTTAACAATAAAACAGTGTTTCACGTTACTTTAAATGGTGCCAGTGGAAACAGAAACACCCGTGTAATATACAGTTAATAATAAACTATCCTTGTCCTAGAACTACGTCAAGTGGGTGGAGGGAGAACAGAACAGATATCAACTATTGTGGCCAGTGAGCTTTTAGCAGGATACAAAATTGTGTAGCTTCAAGGATTTAGCATCATGGTAATTTATGTCCATAATGGCTAATTGTTGAGATGCAGTCCTAAATGTAACCTAAATACAACCAGAATACAACACTGAAAGAGGAAAAGAGAATTAAAGTTGAATAATAAGATATATGAAGAATGTGATGAGGAGGACGCCAAGCAGTGTCCAGATGCCACTGGAACAGCCTAGAACCTGAGCCACGTGGTGACCACCATCACCATGTAGACCTGGCAGGAGGACAGACTACATATGCACACAGAGGAGACTCACGTCACACCATTCACATATAAGGGAGAAGAGACAAGAAAAGACATTAGTCACACATCGGAGATAGAAGGATACAACATTGGAACAGTATTATGAAATTATAATGGATTTATAGGATTTGTAAAGAATCTGATGACAAAGATTCCAAGCAGTGTCCAAGCTGGTGACCACCATCACCATAGAGACCTAGCCAGAGGACAGATGACACATGCACACAAGGGAGACTGCCATCAAACCATCCACATACATGGGAGAAGAGACAGGAAAAGACATTATTCAGAGAAAGATAAATACATCGTTCAAAGAGAGAGAGAGAGGCAGACGTGAGAGAGAAGAGAACAGTTGCAATAATCAATAATCTATGCTCTATAATTTCGTCAGCAGGAGAGTGTTTAGTAAATTCATTGAGACAGAAACCGACCCACCATGCAGTACCAGTCATGAAGTTCTCAATTTAAAGGCAACTAATTGTAGGTTAAGGAAAAAGATGAGTTTTAAGTTTGGATATAAAGGACTCAACAGACTCTGATTTTCTGACGGCAGCAGAGAGTTTATTCCATAAGAGTGGGGCCAATAGGAAAAGGCCCTGCCACCAGCTGACTTCCTTTTAACTGTTGGTACACAGGAGCCCTGCATTTTCAGAGTGGAGAACTTGAGATGGAATACATGTTTTAAGGAAGTCAGACAAGTACGATGGGGCAAGCCCATTTAGCATTTTACAAGTTAGCAGAAGCACCTTGAAGTGTGGTCTAACGTGGATAGGAAGCCAATGAGGGGAGGCAAGAATTGGCGAAATTTGGTCAAATGTTATAGTTTTAGTTAGGATTCTAGCTGCAGCATTTTGAACCATCTGAAGACTTTTAGTACTAGCATGTGGCAGACCTGAAAAACAGAACAATACAGTAATCACGTCTGGACTAAACAAATGCATATTAGAGTCTCTGCGTCAGCCATGGACAGGAAAGACAGAATTTTAGCTATGTTACGCAAGTGAAAAAAATTCAGTCTTGGTGATTTCTTTAATGTGCTTATCAAAGGAAAGGCTGGGATCAAATGTAACACCAAGATTTTTGGCTGCCACACTGTGAAATCACAGTGTTGTTGAGTGTTACTGTTACTTGATCAAACTGTTGTTTATGTCTAGCAGCGCCAATGACCAGCATCTCAGTTTTATCCGAGTTGAAAAGCAGTAAATTTAAAGTAAATTTAAAATGTAATTTAAGGTTTTTTTTAGGGAGTTGTTCCTTATCTGTTGCAAAGGTCTAAGTACAGGATGTTGTCTTGCTGTAAAGCCCCTTGAGGCAAAATTGTAATTTGTGATATTGGGCTATACAAATAAAATTTATTTGACTTGACTTAAATTTATAGACATCCAATTTTTTTGCAGCAGTCGAGCAGGCCTCTAAATTAATAATTTGAGTATGGTCATCAGCCCTTATAGGCACATACAGCTGAGTATCACCTGCATAGCAATGCAAATTTATTCCATGACTGTATAATTTGGCCAAGAGGCGAAATATAAAGAGAGAAAAGAAGAGGGCCAATAACCAAGCCCTGAGGTATGCCATATTTAACATCAGAGAATTTTGATGTACTTTTATTATAGCAGACACACTGTGTTTTTTCAGATAGGTAGGACTTAAGCCAAGAGTGGTTGAAATTCTGGGGTGGCTTGGCTCGAGAGGTAGAGTGGGTTGTCTGAATTTGGAAGGTTCCTGGTTCATTCCTCGGCTCCTCCAGACAATGTGTCACAGTGTCCTTAAGCAAGCCACTGAATCCCCTTACTGCTCCAGATGAGCGGGGTGGCACCTTGCATGACAGCCTGTGCCATCAGTGTATGAATGTGTGTGTGTATGGCTGAATGTGAGGCATACATTGCAATGTGCTTTGAATGGTTGGTAGACTAGAAAAACGCTATATAAATTCAGTCCATTTATTTACTATTTAAATGTATAGCAGCATGCATCATATCCAACCTGTCTCGCCTCCAAATGAGACTGTAAACTGCAGGATTTTTTTTTTTGATTAAGAATTGACATCTTAACTTTGCATAATCCCCAAGCACAAAGGCCTTTAAATGCATGAATATTTACAGTACTTAGTGATGCCCTAGTATGCACTAGTACTTTTGTTACCATACCTATATACTGCAGCTATCCTGATAGGAAGCTCTACATATAGCTGTGTTTCATATCTATGTTCATACTGATTGCTCTTCCATCATATTTTATAATTTGCACCTTTGGGGATGTATGGTGAAGCATGAGAGTTTTTAACAGCTGAAATGAGCTCAAATGATACAGGAAGAGCTATTTTCTGACCCAGAAAAACTATTTTGAGCTGAATGCATGGGACAACAATAAACCAAATGTGAAATTCTTTAATTAGTTTATTATTAGAATAGTTAATTACTGCACCACATTATTGTAAGCGAGATTAAGATGGAAATCCTTTAAAGTTTGCCTTTATAGTCTTTCGTTCTCTGGCAGGTTGAATAAAGTTTTAATATGTGTACACTGAAGGGAGCATAACTGGACTCAAACAACTTGCTGAATCATCAGTTTAAGACTAGCTTGTCTTAATTTTCATTTCATTATTATTTATTCCGCTCATGGTAATGCACAGCTCCAGAAAGAGACAAGCAATTCATGATCAAACACAACCCAATTTATACATTCCATGATTGAAAAGGAACAAGGAGAAGAAAATCTCATTTTGCCTGCTCCTTACTTAAACATAAATAAACAACAGAATAGATGGTCTGTCAGTCAGTTACTCAACAACTAATACTTACAGCAACATAAGAAATGACAAAGAATCAAAAAGCCATTCACAATAATTCACCATCAACTGAAAGGCCATTACTCCATATTGTATAATTATTCTTTCCTCATACATTTTCTTGAACTGAAAGATATTTATACAACCCTTTAGATCATTCTCTAAAGAAATCCACAGTTTGACGCCACATACCGAAATACACATCTGCTTTAAAGAAGTTTGTGCATACTGATGTTTAAAATTAAATTTCCTTCTTTGGTCCTCGTCCTCTGAACTAAAAACAAATGACTTTTGTAAATCTTCTGGTAATACTCTGCTTTTTGCCCTGTACATAAACAGTGCCTGTAACTCAACTAAATCTTTAAGTTTCATTCATCCTGACTTAATAAAGAGTCCGTTGGTGTGTTCTATTGGATCCACTTTATGCATAATTCTTCCTGCTCTTTTCTGTAATATAACCAATGGCTTTATGTTGCTCATGTACGTGTTGCCTCACACTTCCACACAGTAACCAAAATATGGCAAAATAAGTGAACAGTACAGAACTCGCATTACCTTGTAATCTAACACATACTTTGCTTTGTTCAAAACAGAAACATTCTTAGACACCTTTGTTTTTACATATGCTATATTAAATTTCCATGTCAGTTTGTCATCCATTATTACACCCAAAAATCTAAACTCTGATACTCTTTCAATATCAACTCCATCTACAGACAGAACATTTTTTTCGTCCTTTTTCTATTCAGCTACTACTACAACTACTACTACTACTACTTTCAGTTACTCCCGTTAGGGGTCACCACAGCGGATCATCCGTTTCCATTTCTTCCTGTCTTCTGCATCTTCCTCTGTCACACCAGCCACCTGCATGTCTTCCCTCACCACATCCAAAAATCTCTTCTTTGGCCTTCCTCTTCTCCTCTTCCCTGGCAGCTCCATATTCAGCATCCTTCTCCCAATATACCCAGCAACTCTCCTCCACACATGTCCAAGCCATCTCAATCTTGCTTCTCTTGCTTTGTTTCCAAACTGTCTAACCTGAGCTGTCCCTCTAATATACTCGTTCCTAATCCTGTCCTCCTTCGTCACTCCCAATGAAAATCTTAGCATCTTCCACTCTGCCACCACCAGCTCTGCCTCCTGTCTTTTCGTCAGTGCCACTGTCTCCAAACCATATAACATAACTGGTCTTACAAGGATCTTGTAAACCTTTCCTTTAACTCTTGCAGGTACCCTTCTGTCGCAAATCACTCCTGACACCCTTCCCCACCCACTCCACCCCGCCTGCACTCTCTTCTTCACCTCTCTTCTGCACTCTCCGTTACTTTGGGCAGTTGACCCCAAGTATTTAAACTCATATGCCTCATCACCTCTACTGCTTGCATCCTCACCATTCTGTTGTCCTCTCTCTCATTCACGCATAGATATTCTGCCTTGCTCCTACTGACTTTCATTCCTCTTCTCTCTAGTGCATACCTCCACCTCTTCAGGCTCTCCTCAACCTGCACCCTACTCTCGCCACAGATCACAATGTCATCCACAAACATCATAGTCCACAAAAACTCCTGCCTGATCTCGTCCGTCAACCTGTCCATCACCATTGCAAACAAGAAAGGGCTCAGAGCCGATCCTTGATGTAACCCCATCTCCACCTTGATCCCATCTGTCATTCCAACTGCACACCTCACCATTGTCACACTTCCCTCATACATATCCTGCACCACTCCTACATACTTCTCTGCAACTCCCAACTTCCCCATAAAATACCACACCTCCTCTCTTGGCAGGCTGTCATATGCTTTCTCTAAATCTACAAAGACAGAATGTAACTCCTTCTGGCCTTCTCTATATTTCTCCGTCAACATTCTCAAAGCAAACATCACATCTGTGGTGCTCTTTCGTGACATGAAACCCTACTGCTGCTTGCTAATCGTTACCTTGCCTCTTAACCTAGCTTCTATTACTCTTTCCCATATCTTCATGCTGTGACTGATCAACTTGATACCTCTGTAGTTGCTACAGTTCTGCACATCACCCTTGTTCTTGAAAATTGGTACCAGTATGCTTCTTCTCCACTCTTCAGGCATCCTCTCGCTTTCCAAGATTGTGTTAAACAATCTAGTTAAAAACCCCACTGCCATGTCTCCTAAACATCTCCATGCCTCCACAGGTATGTCATCAGGACACACTGCCTTTCCACTCTTCATCCTCTTCATAGCTGCCCTCACTTCCTCCTTGCTAATCCACCGTACTTCCTGATTCACTATCCCCAAATCATCCAACCTTCTCTCTCTCATTTTCTTCATTCATCAGCCTCTCAAAGAACTCCTTCCACCTCCTCTGCACACTCTCCTTGCTTGTCAGTACTCTTCCATCTCTATCCTTGATTGCCCTAACTTGCTGCACATCCTTCCCAGCTCGGTCCCTCTGTTTAGCCAAATGGTACAAGTCCTTTTCTCCTTCCTTAGTGTCTAACCTCTCATACAACTCACCATACACCTTTTCCTTTGCCTCTGCCACCTCTCTTCACGTTATGCTGCATCTCCTTGTACTCCTTTCCACTTTCTTCATCTCTCTGACTATCCCACTTCTTCTTTGCCAACCTCTTCCTCTTTATACTTTACTGTACATCCTCATTCCACCACCAAGTCTCCTGGTCTTCTTTCCTCTGTCCTGATGACACACCAAGTATCTTCCTAGCTTTCTACCTAACTATTTCTGCAGTGCTTGCCCAGCCTTCCAGCAACTCTTCTTTACCATCCAGTGCCTGTCTTAACTCCTCCCTGAACTCCACACAACAGTCTTCCTTCTTCAACTTCCACCATTTGATCTTCGGCTCTGACTTCACTTGTTTCCTCTTCTTGGTCTCCAAAGTCATCCTACAGACCACCATCCGATGCTGCCTAGCTTCATTCTCCCCTGTCACCACCTTGTAGTCTCCAATCCCTTTCAGATCACGCCTTCTACATAAGATATAGTCCACCTGTGTGCACTTTTCTTCACTCTTGTATGTCACCCTGTGTTCCTCCCTCTTCTTGAAATATGTATTCACCACAGCCATTTCCATCCTTTTTGCAAAATCCACCACCATCTGTCCTTCCACATTTCTCTCCTTGACACCATACCTACCCATCATCTCCTCATCACCTCTGTTCCCTTCACCAACATGCCCACTTAGGTCCACTCCAATCATCACTCTCTCCTCCTTGGGTACACTCTCCACCATGTAATCCAACTCACTCCAGAATTCTTCTTTCTCTTCCCTCTCACACCCAACGTGCAGGACATATGCACTGATAACATTCATCAATGCACATTCAATTTCCAGCTTCATACTCATCACTCTGTCTGACACATTCTTTACCTCCAGCACACTTTTGACATACTCTTCCTTCAGAATTACCCCTACCCCATTTCTTCTCCCATTCACACTAAGGTAGAAGAGTTTGAATCCACCTTCGATACTCCTGGCCTTACTCCCCTTCCACCTGGTCTCTTGCACACACAGTATGCCTACCTTTCTTCTTTTCATCATATCAGCCAGCCTTCTCCCTTTAACAGTCACAGTGCCAACATTCAAAGTTCTGACTCTCACCTCCACACACCTACTCTTCCTCCTTTCTCGCTGCCTCTGGACATGCCTTCCCCCTCTCCTTTTCCTTTGCCCTACAGTAGGACAGTTTCCACTGGCACCTTGCTGGTTAACAGTACTGGTGGCGGTTGTTGGTAACCCAGGCCTCAACCGATCCAGTATGGAAATCTTAATTATGATCCGCATGTTTGATTTGGCAAAGATTTTATACTGGATGCCCTTCCTGACGCAACCCTCCCCCTTTATCTGGGCTTGAGACCGGCGCTAAGAATGCACTGGCTTGTGCATCCTCAGTGGCTGGGTTTCCTTTTTCTGTTAAGAAAAAACCATAAACTGAGTTTTGTTCAAATTTAATTATAACTTATTTTCATCAAACCATCTTTTCAGTTTGACCATTTCATTTAAAATGCTTTCTGCTAAACTTTTTAAATAATCTCCTGAACTAAAAAAAAATGTGTCATCTGCAAACAAAACAAACTGCAATATCTTTGACCCTTCACATATGTCATTGATATATAAAATGAAAAGTTTCAGCCCCAACACCGAGCCTTGTGGGACACCACATTCAATCTTCATGCACTCAGGTGTATTGCCAGCAAACCGTGCAAATTGTTTTCTCTTATCTAAATAACTGCTTAACAAATTTAAAACTACTCTTCTCACACCATATGTATATAATTTAGAAATTAATATGTTATGATCTACTGTGTTGAATGCTTTTTTAAATCAATAAATACACCTATTGTGTATTTCTTACATTCTATTGCTGTTGTAATCTCTTCCATTATTTTCATTAATGCTAAAGGTGTAGATCGATTTGTCTGAAAGCCACACTGACTCTCACTCAGCAATTTGTTCTTTTCAAGAAAAGCATCTAATTTTTGTACAAACAGTTTTTCAAGCACCTTGGAGAATTGTGAAAGCAAACACACTGGTCTATAGTTAGTAAAGCTGTGTTTATCTCTTGTTTTAAAAAGTGGAATAACTTTTGCTGTTTTCATTCTGTCTGGAAAAATACCTGTACGAAAAGAGAGATTGAAAATATAGCTTAGAGGTTTGATTATACAGTCAATAGTCTTTTTCATTATAATCATGTCGATCCCATCACTGTCAGATGATTGCTTGTTTTTGGATTTTGCTATAATGGATCTAATTTCATTTTCACTCACCTCTCCTAGAAACATAGACTGTACCACTTTACTTCCCCCATTTTGTCAGCCCTTTGTTATCCAAGGGTTTTTATCATAGCTACATTTATGTTTGTGTTTTTTTGTAATTAGCTCTTTATGCTGTTACACACACTCTCTCTGTCTCTCTCTCTGTCTCTATCTTTCTCTCTCTCTCTCTCTCTCTCTCTCTCTCTCTCTCTCTCTCTCTCTCTCTCTCTCTCTCTCTCTGTCTCTCTCTCTCTCTCTCTCTCTCTCTCTCTCTCTCTCTCATGGGGAGCGGTCAAAGAATATTAAGGCCTAGAATATAAGGAGGAAGAGTGGGACCTGGGGATTTCCTCAGATTTCCACAGATTGGATATATTGGCCTCTTATTCCTTTCCTTTCCTTTCCTTTCCTTTCCTTTCCTTTCCTTTCCTTTCCTTTCCTTTCCTTTCCTTTCCTTTCCTCTCCTCTCCTCTCCTCTCCTCTCCTCTCCTCTCCTCTCCTCTCCTCTTCCTTGGCCTCTCCTGGCCTTCCCGTGGGCTCCTGCAGTGTTAGATAGCGTGACGCCTAGAGCAGTCAGGGGAGTCATAGCCATGGTCCTAAATTAAATCATTTCTCTGGAGGGAGTTAGGCCATGGCCACACACACACACTGAGAACATGCTGCATGGCCTTGGGCATCACCCTACACATGCACGTTGATATAGGATTAAAAAAACAGAACAAAAAAAACAAACAAAACACAACTCTCACGCAAACACACACTTAAACACACAGATACACATACAAATATAGGGCTGGAGAGGGTGGCTGTTAAATGGACTCAAAACTACTCATGGTACATTCATACACACACACACACACACACACACACACACACACACACACACACGCACACACGAATGAGGATGTCCTGATTGAGATGGGTGATGAAATACTCACATGTACACACAAAGTGTTAGCATAAGCCCATATATGCATGTGCACGCAGACAAATAGTGGTCATTTTGTCATATTTTTGTTGTTGAAAGCCTGCTGGATTTATCTGCTAGCACTCAGAACCCAGTGTGTGGGATCCCCACAGTATAGAATTATGGGAGATGAGGTCAAAGAGCAAGGCCAGGAATACGCTAGTGTGTGTGTGTGTGTATACTTGTGTTTATTAGCTGAGTGATGAAATGGTCACATTGCAGAGGGCGCCCTCCATGGATCATCAGGCGCGTGATGGAAGGTGTTCACGAGGTATTTAGATTAACACTAAGGGAAAATAAATGAGAGTCGGGAGGGACGAAGATGTTGGAGGCTATAGAAAGAGAGAGAGAGAGGGAAAGGGAAAGGGTTTAATGCAAACTGGCAAGAAGAGTTTTGCTTTAAAAAGGCTGTTTATTCTGAACGCTACTACTCTTCAGCAATAAGGCACATATAAACCTATTTAATCTTGCTGATGTGCTCGGCGGCCACCACTAGACGCATGTGGTTGTCTCAGGAAGTGCTTGGGTGTAAATGTGTGTGATTTTGTGCATTTAAAACAGAGCAATTACTGAAAAAGAGTTGTTGTGCTCAGTCAACCATCCCAGGTTAAAAAAGGCATGCAAAAAAAACAAAAACCACCAGCTGAAATCCCTACGTAGATGGGTTCTTCCAGCTTATCTAGTCACTAGTCTGAATGACTGAGGATTAGATTATCACAAAATACATCTCGGTGAAGTCATACATTAACTCCCCCACCTGTTTAACTTCATGATATGGGACGACTAAATCACACCGAAAGAAAAGATGGTCAATGCAGCCATCACTGTCATTATGCCCATTTTGTTGGTATTTCCTTTATTTTGACCAATATTTTGAATTTGAACTGCCTATCCTGACTATATGCCACAGCCCAGCAGAGCTGACACAGATGTGTGAAGGAGGCAGGGTGAGTGAAAGCACAACTTCACAAGTGTAATAGCCGCAGTTGAACTAAGGAAATTTTTAGTAGATGCTGAAATGAGAATTATGGCGTTACATTTGAAAGTGAGAGGTGAGTGAGAGAGTCAAACAGAGATTGTAAACTCGTTCTGTTTAGCAGGGTTAATAGAGCATTGGCAGAACCACCGGGTCGTGACCTCTTCTCACACTGTGTTTTATTTCAATTACAGACACAGACCGTCTGTGTGTAAGTGTGTGTGTGTATGTGTATGTGGGTGGACTGAGATGGAGTGTGAATGGTGTTTATTTGATCATGGGTCTAAACCGGATAGAAAGGTGTGGGATATAGTAGCACTGGGAGATGATGTCACACACATGCATGCACTCACTCGCACACTGACACACACACACACACACACACACACACACACACACACACACACACACACACACATATGCCCACACTGGCCTACTTGTCAGTGGTATGAGCTTAGAGAAGCTCATGCTACATTGGTGTCAGTATGCCGTGTCCTCCTCAGCAGCGTCTCCTGCTGTGAGTTAGTCGTGGGAACTGGGCACGCTCAGATGAGGCTGCTGACAGGCAGGCGCCTTAAGACGTGCCTGAAACAAGGTGTGCATAGGAGTTTCTTCTAGTGGCATCTGGCAAGACACCCCCCCCCACACACACACACCCTCACACCCCACTTGGCAAAGGTTCTGCCCTGCCCTTTCCCTTTGTCCTTTCCCCCCCTCTATCCTCTTTAAATCTTGAAACTTTTCTCCTTTGTATGTCTTTCTGTACAACCGTGCAACTGTGTAGTACAATCTGTTGCTAATGCATGACAAACACATGTATGAGACGGTAAACGCCACACGTACTGTATCTCCGCCATGCGCAGCATGTGGCTGCATACAAGTTTAAACAGAAAATGAAAAGATCAGTGACTGTCATTCAATAACGCGTTAAAGATAAAACAGACGAGTCACCGCTTCATAGTCTGTCCCACCTCTCCTTCTGTATCTCTCTCCGTCTCCCCAAAGATCCTCCCCTTAGATAGTCACCCTCCACTGCAGCCATCTGTAAGTGTGGGTATGTATGTGTGCATGTACGGAAAAGATAACAAACGATGGAGAGAGTTGGAGAGAGAGAGAGAGGTGATAAACTAGATAAACCTAGGGAAAAGCAGAAATTAAAGGGAAGGAACCAGAAAGGGCAACAGAAAGACATCTAAAGCCACGGACAAAGAGCGAGAGAGTAGTCACGGAGCAATAAATAGAGAGAGAGGGGGGGGGGGGTGAAAATCGCATGGTTGGAAAAAAATTGGGAAAGAGGAAGAGCGGGAGACAGACAGGGTGAGAGACAGAGAGACACACAGAGAGAGAGAGATACGTGAACAGATTAGGTCTGCCCTTGGCGCCTGTCTGTAGTTGCAGAGAACTGATGTGTCACCCAGATCCTGAGGGTGCTGACAGGAGCACTGGGGCGAAAAGTCCGCTGATGCTTTTTGCACTTATTTTGCTGCTTTTATGATCTGGGAAGTTTAGTCTGTGTGTATTTGGGTGTACGATTGTGTGCATCCGTGCGTGCGTGCGTACGTGCGTATGAACTGTGCTTGTTTTGGAGACAATGGAATTGTAAAGTTTCTTTAAAATTTAAACGGGGAGGGAAGAAACGTACCAAGGTGGAACACTTAAAAAAAGAAATAATCACAATGGGCGTGTTTACATATGCACGCTAAGACGCTGATCGAACACACCCCCAGGGCGCGAACGTCGTCTGCCAAAAAACACTGATTGCTGTCCGCGATTTCCACTTGCCAAAAGGTGATAGCCGCGCCTACCTTGTGACCAAAAGATCGTCTCTGCCTCAAAATAACTTGATTTCATCCACGAGGGGTTGTATTTTAAACATTATAGCTCTCATCCAGTCCCTTTTAACAGTTGAGCTGAAATACAAGGTAGGAGCTGCAATCAGTTTTTGGCAAGTGCAAAAGTGCATGTAATGGGGTTGCATTGCCCCTTTAAAGGTAAGTAACTGAACGGTTGTCTCTGCCTCAAAACAACTTGATTTCAATTGTAAAGGCAAGACATTATTAATGGATATAAAAACTGGATATTTAAATATGTAAACTGATACAGCTTTATGGATGTGGTGAGGGAAGACATGCAGGTGGCTGGTGTGACAGAGGAAGATGCAGAGGACAGGAAGAAACGGAAACGGATGATCCGCTGTGGCGACCCCCAACGGAAGCAGCCGAAAGTAGTAGTAGTAGTAGTAGTAGTAGTAGTAGTAGTAGTAGTAGTAGTAGTAGTAGTAGTAGTAGTAGTAGTAGTAGTAGTAGTAGTGTAGACTACTAATAAGACACGTTAGTCCCTAGCAAACGGGTTTGGCCCTTTAGCCGACCGGTTAGTGATGTCGCCTTGTGGTGCAGTACAGCCCGTATCGAATCCCGCACCGGGCAAGTAAATAACCGGTTACATTGGTGGCAGCGGTGGGATCCGGAAGTGTGCAGATCCTCAGAAGTCTCTTCGGAGTGCGGAATGACAAAGCGCGAGGGCGCGCTTCCGGGGAGTTTGACGACTGTAAACTACTAATAAGACACGTTAGTCGCTTATATTTGCTTTTGGAACGTAACTTACTTTGAAAATATATGGCCACAAAGCAACACTACAACACGGAGAGCTTTTGGTGGCGCATATGAAGGTAAGACTGGCTTATTAATAAACGTTGTAGTTGTTAGCTAAGTTCGACGCGCATTTGCCCACAACTGCTTGGGCTATTTTAATGCTAGCTAGCTATCCTAGCTAAATTTGGGTATTACGGGCAGCCGGAGTATCTTGTGCTAGATAGCTAACATGAGCTAAGCTAGTTGTGTTTACGGTCAACAATTAGATAAATATTGGGGCTATTTTGTGTACAGTCACAGACCGATGCGTATAGCAAGGCCGGCAGATTTTTATATTGACATATAGTAGGAATAGGATAAGTAACTACACGGGTAATTTTGGTAGCCCGAACTTTTACGCTTCCCTTTGCTTGCATTCTGGGATCTCCTTCATCTATTCTAGGGACTGTATTGCACTTGGCTATCAGTGTCTAATGTCAGTGTGTTTGGGGCCTGGCAATGGATGTCAGTTCTACCAGTGACAATCTTGTTGATGTCGGCACTGATGTCAACATTACTTGTTTCTAATGTGATGCAAGATGGCTTGGAGTAGTGATATTCATAGGTCTAACATGGTCTCAGTATAGGGGAAAACATGCATAGGTGGTGTGCTTGACAGACAACTTAGACATGTCGGTTGTATAGCTTTCATAAATGTTTTATTGTTTTACTTAGAATAGAATAGAATAAAATAGAATACACTTTATTTGTCATTGTACATACATACAACGAAATTCATTCTCTGCATTTAACCCATCCTAGCTGTGTAGCTAGGAGCAGTGGACAGCTGCAGTGCCCGGGGACCAACTCCAGTTCTTCTTTCCATTGCCTTGCTCAGGGGCACAGACAGGAGTAATAACCCAAACATGCATGTCTTTTTGATGGTGAGAGGAAACCGGAGCACCCGGAGGAAACCCATGCAGACATGCGGAGAACATGCAAACTCCACACAGAAAGGACCCGGGACAGCCTGGGGTTCGAACCCAGGACCATCTATCTTGGTGTGAGGCAACACTGCTAACCACTGGGTCACCGTGCAGTGACTTTCAAAACACTAGAATAAAAGACGCAAATGCGTCTACCTTACCATGATGCATTATGTCATCCATGTAAGCAGGTTAACGTTACAGCATTGTAACACAAAGCTAGCAGCTTTTAAAGGCAATTTGGGTTGCTGCTTACGTCTATCGGTAGTATATGGCCCACTGAAAACAGGTCGTTGTCCCCAGCACTTTTCAAAACAAACTGACGCCCATGCCTAAATGTCTTACTCTTATTTATTTTGGTTTTTGAAACTGCAGGTCAGGGGTAAGTCACAGAGCCCGCATAGCAACAAACATGGCTGCTATGTTGCTGAAGAAGTCTGGACACTTTTGGTTAGAGGAATAAACACAATTTTTTGCCGATTAAACCAACTGAAATAGCTAAACTGACTGCCTTTATCAGAGGATTTTATAGTTACACCGAAATTAAAACTGTCAATAGGTTAAAGTGATGGAAATCCACTAGACAGATTAAAGAAGGATGGATAGATCGAGGGAGTCAGTTAATATGTTGTTTCTGTGGTTCATACAGTGATTATGTGCAAAGAATAATGTAAAGTCATTGCATTACCAATCCATGTGTATGCAATCGTCAAAATATTGGTGCACACTCATACTTCATCTGATTTCTTGTTTGTATGGTAACATATTCAATTAACTGCTTTTGGGTTAGCTGAAGGATATGGACAGAAATCTTTCCACCATAATCTGAAAAAAATTAAAATGTCACATTCTGTTAATGAAAAAGATTGCTGTGATGACCCGTTGATGGGGATTTTACCTTTATCCCTCTTCTTTACCAGGTTTCGCTACAGTGTGACCGTCCCAGTTCTGAGCAGCAGCCATATTACTATCACAAACCCCACTATAAAGTTAAATGCTTTATAGTGTTGTTACACAGGGTGTATTGAGCCAACAGTTGGTAACGATGCAATTTTCTTTTGTTAAAAACAGGGTGAAGTCTTTCTGCCGAGGACCCTGCATTGTTAAGACAGGGAGACCTGCCCTCATGCTGCTGAAATGCTTAGTGTGTGATTGATCCCAAACTGTCCCTTTCATTTTCAAACGTCTGTTTCTCCCTTTGTCTCGCAGCCTTTCCTCACTTCACACATGGCCAAGGTGTGTTGTGTGTTCATGTGTGTGTGTATGTGTGTGCGCGCGCATTAGTAGGTGACACACACATGGTTTTCCCATAGCTTTTTTTACAGCCTTTTGCTGTGTAACTCTGACCGGTGTCTAACCATCTGTCCTGCTCTCTGGGTGCTTGTAATAACCAGTTACCCTGTCCACCCTCTCTGTCTGCCCTCTCCCCCAACCCTCCCCCCACAAGCCCAGACCCCCCTCCCACTCACACTAGTAAAGCTCGGGGTGTTCTCAATGCTAGACCGTACCCACTACCACTGCCGCCGCTGCCACACACAACCAGAAAGACAGACAAAAATACACACTTATGATAAGAGAAAACACTGGAAAAAAATGCATTAGATTTCTGCGCTTGCTGATATGTCAACTCTCTCCGTCTTCTGATCCCAGGTTCTGTTGTGTCCAATCAATGATTAACTGCAGCAGCTGATGAAGGTGATGCACGTAAACACACACACACACACACACACACACACACACACTACAGCTACATATTTGCTATTTGACTAGAAGGTGATAAGTAAACAGATAGGTATAAGACGCCGAATATATCAGACAGACACTCAGACACATGTATCAACATGGATGTGCCGACATGAAATGCACAAATGCACATTAACACATACACACTGAGACACACACACACACTGGCACACACATTCATTCGTCCTTCCGCAGTGCATGGAGACTGTTTATTTAATTTCCTTCACACCTACACATGTGTTTATAGGACCCTGGCCTTGGAAAATGGGTTTTACACACACACAACACACACGTTTCGTTACATAGATGTTAATTACACATGTATGCTGGCTAGACAAAAATGGGGACAAAGACATGCATTCATATATAGTAAGTTATCAAAACGATATAGCCAGGAAGAGTTGCAGCTGTGAGGAGGAGCCCATGAGTCTTCTAGCTGTGTAACTTCGGAGAGATAAAGAAGACACACACACACACACACACACACACACACACACACAAACACACTTAGAATGAAGGGAGGTTTGGAAGGACAAACAGGTTCTTTCCTGTGTATCTTGTGGAGACATGCACATTTTTAAATCTGCCTTGAAAATGTCACAAGTTCTTTTCTGTGTGATTGTGTTTGTGTGTGTGTGTGTGTGTGTGTGTGTGTTTGTTTGTGTATGTCAGCGTTTGGTATCCTTTGGTTGATGTTGCACACTTGTGTTGGCTTTAGTTCTTTTGATAATGAGAGCTAGTAATAAACAGTATCTCAACAACCCCACTCGCTCCACAGACACAAACACACGCACACATACTCGCATGCGCATGCACGCACGCACGCACGCACGCACGCACGAACGCACGCACGCACGCACACACACACACACACACACACACACACACACAATGAAGGGAGGTTTGGAGGGACAAACAGGTTCTTCCTGTGTATCTTACAGAGATATGCACATAAATCTGCCTTGAAAATGTCACAAGTTCTCTCCTGTGTGTTTGCGTTTGTGTGTGTGTGTTTGTGTATGTCAGCGTTTGGTATCCTTTGGTTGATGTTACACACTAGTGTTGGCTTTAGATCTTTTGTTAATGAGAGATAGTAGTAAACAGTATCTCAACAACCTCACTCGCTCTCCACACACACACACACCCACACACACACACACACACACACACAATAATTCAAGGGTAACCCCTCGTATTTGGTGTCCACTTGTCAGTGAAGTTTTCTGCGGGTTATTCATGCACATTCTGCTCCTAACACGCATGCATGTGTTCATGTGGGTGTTGGTGGGTGTCCAGGGTAAAGCCAATATTTACACAGACGAGAAAATACACACTCTTTCTTGGGCACACACACATCCTCAGCCATGGACTCCACAGCCAGGCACACAAATTTACACACATGCACGTAAAGGAGAGCGTGAGGTGTGAACAGGATGAGCGTTAGCAAATGTCACGTAAATCTATAGATAAAAGCAGTAATCTAAGCTGGCTGAATAAAAAGCCAGGGTATCGGTTCTATTTACTACTGCCTATTAAAAATCAAAGCTGGGTTGCATGTTGCTTGGTAACTGACTAAATAGAGCGTCTGGTTCCTTGCAACTGTTTAGTAGTTGGGTGTCGAGTGGCATCATTTGAGCCCAGCCCAGGAGATAGCTTACATACTGTACTTTGTGTGTGCATGTCTTTCTGTGTGTATCTGTGTGTGTTTGTGCACAAGTGTGAGCCTACTTGTGTATGACAGCTCCAGAGGAGGGAAATCTTGTAATTTTTAACACTGTCCACAAAGTGGGTTTGGCCCTCTGTGTTTATGTGCAATATTCACGTCAAGCATCATCAGTTCTGACTGCTGATGCCGATTCTCCTGCAGAGATCATATGAGTTGCATGTGTATTTGTGTATGTGTGGTTATGCATAGCAGCATGAGCAAGTCTGTGTGTGTGCGTGCGTGCATGTGTGCACACATGGTATGCTTCACAATCTCATTTCCGCTGGCTTTGACTTGGATGTTTTTGTCCGTTTTAAACTCATGGAAATCCAACCTCTACTTCCTCACCGCTAACCCCATAGTCAAAATACAGTTGTTTAGGCTTCATAGGGATTATACGGGGGTCAACCTGGGCAGGGGTATGGTGAAGGGGGTATTAGCTAATAGGTCAAGTTTTTTGGATATGTGGAAGGTTGTTTAGAAAAAAAGCAAGGAGGTTCTGAGACAGATGATGGCTCACTTTGGGTGACTGGGATGAGGGTGTGAAGTATGGCCATGCTAGTGTCAGATGAAAATCCTTCACCCCCCGAAAGACCAAAACAACACAAAACAGCTCATTATAGATGTTACTATAGACACTCACTGTCCACCAAAAATCAAATATGTAACTTTGGCTGAGTAATCAAAGTGATTTTTTTTATTTGATCATGTTTGAAGTGGTTTTTTTTATTTTTTATTTTTTATTATTATTATCTCTGTTATACCCGTCCCGACCTCCAATCTATTAATTTCTGTTGTATTTCTGTTTTCTTACTTTTTTTTCACATGATCCCATAATCTTTTTTTTTTTTTTGTTGAGGTTGACCAGGGGGTCAACCTTAAGCTCACTGGCAAGAATGCACCAGAATTAAGATACTAGCTGACATTTTAGAGTCAACAACAAAGAAATGTAGGTAGAGAGGGAGAGAAAGAGAGAGAGAATGAACAAAACAAAGAAAGCAAGATCTAAACAGAGCGAGAGAAGAATCGGTCATATAGGGTGGATGAGTGGGTCAGTTGGAGTAGGAGCCAGCCTGAGCAGTGTGCTACCTGGTTAATTAGGGGTATCAGGGACTAATCCCCCTCTGGGGTCATCTAGTGGGGTCGAGCCTAAAAAGGGAAAGGTCACAGCAACATCCGGCTCAACGCATTAATGGTCAGCTCGTACTGTAGAAGTGAGGGTGTGGGCTGGAGAGAGGAGACTGAGCATGTTTGTTTGTGTTATTTGCACTTTTCTGCTATATCCGTTTGTGTTTTTTTGTGTATGGATGTAGGTGTGTATATGTATGTGTGTTTGTATGGTCGGTGTTTAGTTTTGCGCGTGTGTGTGTGTGTGTGTGTGTGTGTGTGTGTGTGTGTGTGTGTGTGTGTGTGAGCATATGCAAGTGTGTATCTGTACCTTTGCCTGCATAAGTGAGTGTCCATGCATGTGGCAATGCAATTTGTTTGCCTAGGCCAAGTGGTACCAGATGGGCCAGTATTGATCATCGGCTTTTGATCAGCACTATTGATTAGTGTTTACAGTGGAGCGGCTTTACTGTATTCAGCCCAGAGGACACACAAACTCACAGAGGGGGCTACTGTAGCCCACATGGGACAAAGTGCACCATGTCTGTACAGCAGTGTGTGTGACGGCTATGCAAGGACAGGGATTAACAGCATGCCATACCCACATTTGCATACAAAACCACTCTCTCTCTCGCACACAAAAACACATACGTACACACTCGCACAAACACAAATGCACAGAAACAATTGCTGCACACTTTCTTCATTCTGATTGAAATAATCCTGATTAAACATTTCGGGTCAACTATATACATGGGATGTAATCTAATATGGTCTGGTGTTTACATACACCGACGCATTTAACCGGAACAGCAGTGTGGCATGCAAAAAAGTGATGAATACATCATAAATACATCTTCCCCAACTGCTAATAAGTCTTGTAATAGGCTGTCTTCAAAGTTTTCCAGTGGTTTTTATTTTGTTCAGCGCTTCGTTCATGGACTTGTTTCAATGGGTCGTTATTTCTTATTTTCCTACCATCTAGGCATCCAATAATGTTTAGTTCTTTTAAGAGATTGTATCAAAAACAAACTCTCTGGGGCGTCCGGGCAGCATGGCGGTCTATTCCATTGCCTACCAACACGGGGGATCACCAGTTCAAATCCCCACGTTACCTCCAGCTTGGTCGGGCGTCCCCATAGACACAATTGGCCGTGTCTGCGGGTGGGAAGCCAGATGTGGGTATGTATCCTGGTCGCTGCACTAGCCCTTCCTCTGGTCGGTTGGGGCTCCTGTTCAGGGAGAGGGGGAACTGGGGGAAATAGCGTGATCCTCCCATGCGCTATGTCCCCCTGGTGAAACTCCTCACTGTCAGGTGAAAAGAAGCGGCTGGCGACTCCACATGTATTGGAGGAGACGTGGTAGTCTGCAGCCCTCCCCGGATCAGCAGCAGGGGTGGAGCAGCGACCAGGATGGCTTGGAAGATTGGGATAATAGGCCAGATACAATTGGGGAGAAAAAAAAGGGGGAAAAAAATGAAAACCAAAAAAACAAACTGCAGAGGTCCAGAAGCTGCCATTTTTTGGAGGTGGAGAAATGTATGTCCCCATGCATTTATGTAAAGATGGAGGGCATGAGCTGAAAGAGGGCAACCAGAAAGTAATGAGGTTAAATCATTTACGTGGTACAATTTTTCTTTGATGGGTTTATGAAAAGGTTTTAAACTATCCCTCTGCAACGGTTTGGGCCTGTTCATTCTGACTGAAGTGTTCATGTGGAGCATTTTTATTCTGTCTGGGCTAGGCTTGTGCCGATTGGTGATCAGATCGTATATCGACTGTTGAAGGTATGATGGACAGTTGGTTTTTCCTATGCTGATATTAAGGGGATTTTAACTAGTTTATGGTTAGAACTAAGATGTTATAAAAACAATCTCAAGAATCTGCACCCTACTGTGCATGTAGAGACATCTCTGATGGAGTAGCATGTCCGCCTGCTACGCTCCGATAATCAGTATGAGTTTGCCATCTCTTTTCCATGGATCTGACACCCTGCATCTCCGTTCTCCATATGCCTGCTCACCAAAACTTTGCTCTGCAAAGTAGTTAACGTTACAGATAGGATTTGGATTGTGATATTAAAGATCAGATAATAGTGTTAAAAGGAACATTGGGGTTGTGATATTGTTGCACCAAGCACAGACACACAGACTTTTAAAAGGGAGCCATTATTTGAATTGAGGAGACATTGTTATTAAATAGATTTTTAAAATGTTTCATTATATTAAATAAAATGCTAACCCACACGTGTGCAAATAAATTAGTGGTCTGCATGTCCATCACTGGCACACATCTTTTACATAGCTGGCAGATAGGCTGTGTACACTGGCATAACTATTGACACTGCAACCGATGCAATGCACCGGGGCCCAGAAGCTGTCGGGCCCATGAAGGAAGGCAATTTTTTTGCCACTTAACACCTCTTCCTAACATATAGCGAGCGAGCGAACTCTAGTGGATGGGGTGCGAAAAATTGTCCAGATATTCTATGAGCGATGTGGCAGCATGATTTTTTTTTTCTTGGCTCCTCTTTCAGGTGCTGCCATTTGGGGCCTGTCACGGGCACTGAGGATTTTTACTAAGGTGGTCTTGGCTGCGTTAACCCCTCTTCAGTTACAGGTTCTCAAAATCCAGCCATATTTGGACAACTGGTTGGTCTGTGTGCCCCCTTTCTAGATCAAGTAATCCAGGACACAGAGATGACGCTGACACGTGCAGTCCTTGGGGTTCAGAGTGAACTGGAACAAGAGCAATATGCAACCGCAGCAACAGGTAAATTTTCTTGTTTCCCCTCCCCTTTTTCTCCCTAATTGTATCCGGCCAATCACCCCACTCTTCTGAGCCATCCCGGTTGCTGCTGCACCCCCTCTGCCGATCCAGGGAGGGCTGCAGACTACCATGTACCTCCTCAGATACATGTGGAGTCGTCAGCCACTCTTTTCACCTGACAGTGAGTAGTTTTGCCAGGGGGACATAGCGCCTGGGAGGATCACGCTATCCCCCCCACCCCCCCAGTTCCCTTTCCCCTCTGAACAGGCGCCCTGACCGACCAGAGGAGGCGCTAGTGCAACGACCAGGACACATACCCACATCTGGCTTCCCATCCGCAGGCACAGCCAATTGTGTCTGTAGGGATGCCTGACAAAGCCGCAAGTAACACGGGGATTCGAACTGGGGATCCCCGTGTTGGTAGGCAATGGAATAGACTGCCATACTACCTGGACGCCCGTAAATTTCCTTGTTCTCCACTTCGATTCTGTGACAATGAATGCGTGTTTAACTCCCCAGAGGGTAGAAAGTTTGGAGAAAGCATTAAGTCATTTCCAACTAGGGAAGTATATGACTGCTGACGGGGTTCAGAAACTGCTGGGATTGATGGCAGCAGCATTGGTGGTGATTACCTTGGGCCTGCTGAGGGCTCGTCCCATACAGCGATGGTTCAACTCCTTTCATCAGAAAGGAGAAGGAAGAGGCTGCTCGTGACACAGTTCTGCATGCAGGCCCTGTTCCCTTGGAGGGACAGGGACTTTCTTCTCAGAAGAAGCCCACTGGGGAACCTTTCTCACAGAAGGTCAATAATCACAACAAATGCATCGCTTGGGAGCTGTGTGGGAGGACAGGGCAGGTGGGAGCCTCCTTGGTCTTAAGAACATATACATGTGCTTGAACTAAGAACCGTTCATCTTGCTCTCAGGGGTTTGTTGTCATTCATACATCATAAGCATGTGTTGGTGGGAACAGACAGCACTTCTGCAGTGTACCATATAAATCAACAGGGTAGAACGAAGTCACTATGCTGTATCCAGGTGGCAAGGGAGCTACTGACATGGACTTCGACTGACCTCTGAGGGCAGTCCACATCCCTAGTGTAGCAAACAGGATGGCCAGCATTCTGTCCAGGACAGGGTGTCTCCCGGGAAAGCGGCAGTTACACCCGGATGTAGTAGCCCAAATGTGGGATTGATAGGGGTTAGCCAAGGTCGATCTTTTTGCATCCAGGGAAATTACTCATTGCCTGGAATGGTACTCCCTCATGGATCAGGAAGGCAGTTTGGGCCTAAATGCTCTGACACAAGAATGGCTGACAAACTTGTTATACACTTTTCCCCCTCCCTCTGATTCCGCAAGTTCTCTGAAGGGTCAGGGAGGGTTATTATAGAGTTCTGCTGGTTGCTCCATGCTGGCCAGGAAGGCCATGGTTGTCAGACCTGATCCAGCGGATACAGGGTCACCCGTGGCAACTGCCATCCCGAGTGGACCTTCTGTCACAAGTAGATGGGCAGATTTGGCACCCAAACCCAACTGCCCTGTGCTTGTGGGCCTGCCCTCTGCCGAGTCTGTCTCTTAACGGTTAGACAAAAATGTCCGCGAGACATTGAGCAATGCTAGAGCTCTAGCCACTCGAGTTAGTTACTTCCTAAGGTGGAGAATCTTTTCACATTGGTGTTTGGGCATGAATGTCGACCCAGTAGCCTGTTCTGTGCCGCTTATCCTTCGCTTCCTGCAGGCTCACTTGGACCAAGGCAAGGCAGCTCGTACAATTAGGGTTTATGCTTCAGCTATTTCAGTGTTTCACCGGGGGACTGATGGCTTGCCATTGGGTCAGCATCCTTTTGTGTGTCAGTTTCTGAAGCGTGCTCATCGCTTGTGTCCAGGTTGTACTTTGCGGGCACCAGGCTGGGACTCACTAAGGCACCATACAAGCTTATTGCTGATGCAGACTTGAATGCTCTGTCTCTCAAAACAGCTTTTCGTTTGTCTCTTTGCTGTGCTAAACGGGTTGGAGAGCTGTGCTTGCTCTGTCAGTGGTGATTGTATACGGTGGAGGGCAGATGGTACAGGGGTGTCATATTCGCCTAACCCTGCCTTTTTGCCCGAAGTACTTAATCCTCAGTCTATGAATCAGGCACTGGAGGTAGGTCAGTTTCAACCCTCTTCTCCTCGCAGGCAGAGGAGTTGCTCACCCTGTGTCCAGTTATGGCATTGCATGCTTATGTAAGTCGTACTCAGCCTCTGCAAGGTCTCATTCTCAGCTTTTTGTCTTCTATGGAAAGGTAAAAATGGGATTACTGCTTTTTAAGCAGTGTTTATCACATTGGCTGGTTGATTTCATTTCTCATGCTTACGTGGATCAGGGGTTTCCAGTTCCTACAGGGAAACGAGCCCACTCAACCAGAAGTGTAGCTATACTTCATGGGCTGCACTGAAGGGAGTTCCTTTGGAAGGCATTTGTGCTGCAGCATCATGGTCTACATCATGTACATTTGCAAAAATTTAAAGAGTTGATGTGACCTGTTCAATATCAGTTAACCATGCTATTCTGATGTCTGTTGCCCAGCGAAGTTCGAACAATTAGATTCTTCTGTTCCTTGCAACCCTTCTGGTATGAGTCATCCTAGTTAGACCAAATGAGGTTGAAACAGATCATAAGGTATGAATGTAACTATAGATATTTGAGACCGAAGGATGACCATCACTATCTTTGTCACTCGGAACACTGAGGCATTCAAGGTAAGACGACGAGCTGGAAGTTGTCCCTGCTTTTATATTTTATAGTGAAGTTCCGCCTCTGTGGGTCAGGGGTATGACATTGTTTACATAAGGTCTTGAGGGTAGGTGGAACAAAGGCTATCATTCTATTTAGACCGTAGTGACGGTCATATTTTGCTCTCACAGATCCAAATTTACATTCATAACTTCAGGTTTGTGTGTGTCCACGCATGTGTGTGGACATGAGCGTGCACTTGTGTTTGGGGTGAGGGGTGGGGGATGGGGGGATTGCACTGGGGCCAATCACAATTATGTTACGCTAATGGCTATGTAATATCTTTAGACTCACCTTTGACATCTGGATAAAACCCAAAATATTCCCAAATACGAGATGTTACTTCTTTATGCATGCTTGCTCAATAATCCAGGTAAGAAAATCACAGAAAGGTGAATCAGTTCATCTGGACACAATGTTTATTGAGCGACATACATTTCATCACTCATCTAAGCGTAAACAATACAGTAGCATAACGACTGAAAACAACGATCAGATTCGTATGCAAATTGCCATGTCACGGCAATGTGATGCAACGTTTCTCTCGATAAATGTTATATCCAGATGAACTGATTCAACTTTATGTGATACGACATGTTACGTTTTTCTTTGACACTAGGCCTAAATCCTCCATGCTGGCATTTCTCTGGCGTGCTGTGACGTAACTCCCCAACCCCTTCCTACTCCCACCGCCCCCTGGCGATCGGATCACCTATCAGTGATCTTGAGTAGCCACGATTGGACAATATGAAAATAGCAACAATCGCCCAACCCTAGTTTGGGCTTTTCAACCAATTGTAATCGGAATATTAGGCTCCATGTAAACGTAGCTAATGACATACAACTAAAGCCTCTGTAGAGAAACTGTTTCAAGTGGGTGCCGTCTTGGGAACGCTGCCTGGCAGAGACCAAAAAGTTCTTGACCAACAAGACTAAACCCCTATTTTCTCCATTGGGAATCATCTATAATGTCTGAGACACGTTCATCATTAGCTTTTCATATTTAGGAACACTGTAAATTATCCACAACGTGAAGCGTTAATGTTTGTTCCAAAGGAAACTGTTAACAGAAAAAGTTATTTTTCCCACTTTACCGATGCTCGTACCCATGCACTTTTCACTGCCTCAGGTATAATATTTGTGTGTGATCTATCGCAAATAACTGTCACCTATCGGGGTATCCGGGTAGCGTGGCGGTCTACTCCATTGCCTACCAACATGGGGATCCTGGTTCGAATCCCCGTGTTGCCTCCAGCTTGGACAGGCGTCCCTACAGACACGATTGGCCGTGTCTGCGGGTGGGAAGCTGGATGTCAGTATGTGTCCTGGTCGCTGCACTAGCACCTCCTCTGGTCGGTCGGGGCACCAGTTTGCCGGGGAGGGGCAACTGGGGGGAATAGTGTGATCCTCCCACATGCTATGTCCCCCTGGTGAAACTCCTCACTGTCAGGTGACAAGAAGCGGCTGGTGACTCCACATGTATCAGAGGAGGCATGTGGTAGTCTGCAGCCCTCCCTGGATCGGTTGGGGGGTAGAGCAGTGACCGAGACGGCTCGGAGAGTGGGGTAATTGGCCAAATGTAATTTGGGAGAGAAAAAAGGGAGAAAAATAACTGTCAACTTTCATAATTACTGTGGATGCTTGAATCACACAGTGCAATTAAACTCTTAAGCTTCAGTTAAACGTAAACCATTACCCTGCTATAGAGGATTTTTTTTCTATTTTTACAATCCTTTTTTTATAGCACTGACTCGGCTACGTTAAAGTATGCAAATGTGATTTTTAACTGTTATTTTTTAATGATGAAAAAAATGGCACTGTTGGGGAAAAATGAAAGAAGTGTCAGGGTGGTGTGGTTTAAAGTTGCCCGTCTCTCTCACTCATATTCCTCTGAATCTTTTCCCGTATCCAGGTCCCCCTGCTGAGAATCCTGGAATAATAAACGGGACAGGGAGGTAGCCTCACTGCTCAAACACAGGCCCATATGCACACAGATACTCACATATAAACACACACACACATGTAGAAAAAAAATCCTATGACGACGCTACATAGACATAATGTTCCCTTTTGAGAACTTTTTGTCTTTGTTTTTCCCATGACTCTGCATCTTTGTCTGTCTGCCTTTCAGTTGGAATTTATGTCTGTCCCATCATGTGCATGGGTGCCAGACCTTAATCTGGGGCGTGGTATTAGATGGTAAGAGATTCTGACTTTTATTTTACATTACAGTTTTCCGTCCTGTTAAGATTCACCACAGTTCTGCATAAGGACTTGCTAAATGGTCCCAATGCTCATTTAAGATGCTGTATTTCAGTACTCCAGTGTGCTGTTGTACTGACAGTGTCATGATATTAACTTGAATGCTGATGTCACACACACACACACACACACACACACACACACACACACACACACACACACACACACACACACACACACACACACAAACCATCTACTCTTCACGTAGAGCAGTTATGTTTTGTATGTTCTTCTTATATGTATTTGTTCATCATAATTGCTCTGGTAAACATTAAAATTACAGCAAGACAATCGCACCTCATGACACATGACATGCTCATACACTCCCAAGCACAACTTATCCAAAGAAAACACCCTGAAATCGGCAGGTTTGTTCATGTCCTTCTTTTTGAGATGCTTCATGCTAAGGATATAGAATGACTTCAACTGCCTTATGCCATGTGGATTCCTGTATTGCTGAAGGGAGTTGAAAACCGTATCTTTTGTTGGTGAATGATTTATACTGTTTAATCAAAAGAAAGGACATCATCCAATCTAGATCTGCAATGTGATTGGCTGTAATGAGGGCTGTGTGTGGTTTGATTGTGGCCCAGGTTGATTGACAGCTCTACCTGGGTGGCAGGAGCTGGTGACAGCCCTGTCACTGCAGAAACAAACACAGCCCACCAAGCAGCCAATCAGAGCTCAGTGAGAGCCCCAGGGATCCTATCTAACACATGTTGAAGATTTCCTCAAGACTAAAACACATATAAACACACACAGAGACACACACACTCACTATGTGCTATGCTGTTTTTCTGGGTATATGCTTGCTTATATGCGTGTAAGTGTGTGTGTGTGTGTGTGTGTGTGTGTGTGTGTGTGTGTGTGTGTGTGTGTGTGTGTGTGTGTGTGTGCGCGCGTGTGTGATCGGGTGCTCTCCCTGTGTGGTGCAGTCTTCTGTCGACGCTGGCTCTGGGTCGTTGACGTAGTTGTCATGGGAGACTGATCTCTGGACATGCACGCACGTAGGCATGCAACCACACTCACACGCACACACACACACACACACACACACACACACACACACACACACACACACTTGAAGGGAGACAGGAGTCAGCATGTATTAAAAGGCCAAATAAACAAAGCTTTCCTCACCACCAGCTCACCACAGATAGGACAAACAGACAGGATGAGCGACAGAAAGAAAGACAGGAAAGAAAGAGTGTATGATGGGGGGAGAGGAAAGAGCGATTTGACAGGGCAGCAGGCTGGTGTTGTGAGACAGAAGATCTGAATATCTGGGTTTAAGTCTCCGTGTTGTCAAGCGTTTGCCCTACTGATAAGTCCTTGTCTTAGAAATGAAACGTCCAGCAGCTACAGGGAAGGTGCTGTGTAGGTGACCTCATGCTCCAGCCTCTCTTTGGAGGTGGGCAGGCAAACAAAATAGAGTTGACCCATTCAAACGATTTGTTAAAAGAAAATTTCAGACACTCAAAAGTCCAAAATATACACACTACATGTCAAGTAAAGTAGTCCATTATATCTCAATTTCGTTGATAGATTTACTAATCTAGCAATTACTGAATCAAAGCGTATTGTGGCTATATACAGGAGATAGATAAAGATGAATTAGAGCCTCTGAGGCTATGATTACACTGGCTGGTATGCCTCTTTGGCCACAGCACTTTGTCGCTATTGGTTCAGCTGTCCTTAGTTGTGTTTGTCTGATCACGAACTGTAACAGGCATGACCTTGGAGATGGAGGCTGTGTGTTTGTGTGTGTGAGTGCACATGCACATGCACACAAACACTTGACACATAAACACTTGGGGTGTGTTTATATTTGCAGGGGTTGGTGTATTGATATGTGTGTTTTGTGTGTGTTTTTGCACATGTGTGTGTGTGTGCGTGCATGTCTGTGCATGCGCCACATGAGCATGTGTGTGTGCACATTAATACTTGATAAAATGGTGTTCATAAGTGCAAATGTTTACATGTGTTTCTGTGTGTGCGTGTATGCGGGCATGTCTCTGCATGTGTGTGCGCATGTGTGTTCAGGCATATTGATTTAATGCTCTCTCTCTGTGTGTTGATGTGTCCTTCGTGGGGCAGGAAAAGTCGGGGTGAGGGGGTCAGGCTAGATATGGCTGTGTAACGAGACAGGAGCTGCAGGCAACCCTCGCACTCAGACAGAAATAGAGACACCTACTCGTCCGAAATACATCACGGGCCTCTGTGTGTATCCGTCGCCCACTGCTAAGGCCTGGACCCGCCTTATATAGCATGCCGATCACCACAGCTCTGTTTGCTTTACTCTCTTTTCTCCTGATTCTTTTGATTTCTATTGTGACCTATGAGTTTATTTGTGTGTCCACTTTGTGTCTGTCTCCATCTGTCCTGGGGTCTCTCTTTTTATTTTCTGTTTCGGTCTCTCTCTTTCGCCTTGCCTTTCTTTATCCTGTTTTTGTTCATGCTTCTCTGCAGCTCTCTTTCTCCCTCAACTTTCTTCCCTTCTTTCTCTTGCTCTGGTCACCATAAATCCCCCTCTTGTTGGCTGTTGAAGTGTGAGGAATGACAGATCTGATGGTTTCTCACAGCTGTGTTACAGGCCTGTCCAGGTTCACCTCATCGCACCGCCTTCCTGTCGTCCCTGCGTTCAGACCCGAAGGCAAAATATACAGAACTTGAATGACGTCTCAAATATTTGCACAGCTCGATACTGCAAATCTATCAAACGGGAGCGCATCACGTTGCCAGGCCACCCTTGCAGAATAGGTTATTAACATCAAGGGTTTTCTGCCTGGTTAAGTAAAGGTTCAGTTTAAAAAGGAAATCACCAGCAAGGATAAAATACATCAGTCGCTCGTTTTCATGCAATTAGAATACATCAAAATATTGTTTTATCCCAGGTCTGGAGTACGGTGTCGTTTTTTTTTTTTCTGGGGTTATGGCCGATTAGAGAGATACTTTTAGAAATTGTAAAGTCAAGTTAGAATGACCCTTGTAAACCCTTGAGAAGCGGGCTGATAATCTGGAAATATTTACTCCTGTTACTCCCATCCAAACCCCCCCCCCCCCCGGTGACCAAGCAGAGGGACAGCTCTGCCGTTGGTATGAAGACGCCGTGTTCTGTGTCAGCACAGTCTCGCAGCACATTGTTAAATGTCCTCCTCGTGCTCCCCGCCTTCAGGCTAACTGCCTGGTCAGCTCACCATGCCCCCCCCCCTCCCCAACACACACACACACACACACACACCACAAACCCCCTCCTCATCCGCCTCCTCCCTCCCACCACGCCACGCCAGGCCTCCAGAATATCCACACCGAGTAGGTAGAGAACACTCTGATCTAACGCCGATCATGTGACCCATCTAACACATGTGTACGTGTGGCGATGACAAATACAATAATATTAACAATAACAGTAATAATGAAAAGTGTATTTGCAGCAAATGAAATAAGGGCTTGGTGAAACAGACAGAGAGAAAGACAGTGGCAGCAACAGACAGATAGCCAGAGGAGGACAGACTGTGTGTATGTGTTTGTGTGTGCGCGTGCGTGCGTGTGTGTGTGAGAGAGAGTAACACACACACAAAGAACGACAGTGGCAGCAACAGACCCAGATAGCCAGAGAAAGATAGATAGACCATGTGTTTATTTGTGTGTGTATGAGAGATAGATAGATGGACAGACAGGCAGACAGAGAGAGAGCGAGCAAGAGAGAGAGAGGGAGAGAGTGTACTCATGTACACCTAAGTATAACCATCAAGGGCCTGTTTGGCTCTGCCTTTCTCAGCTTTCAATCAAACTGCTGGGGCACCCAGCCAGAGGGGGGGGGTCAGTGCATTATAAGAACCTAGGGGGATAAACACCTCGAGAGCTCTCTATCTCTCTCTTTCTCACCCCATCTTTCTCTCTCACTCAAACCCTCTCTCTTCGCTCTCACTCCCTTTTTGCTCCTTTACCCTGCCCTTTCCACCTCGCTCTCCCCCCATCCTCCAATCATCTTTTTCTCTCACCTCCCCTCTCTCTTTTGCTGTCTCTCTCTCTTTCATCTCCCCTCTTCCCTCCATCCTTTCCTTCACCTCCTCTTTCTCTCTTACTCTCCTCATCCTTTCCTTGCCCTCCCCAAACCTCGTCCCGCCCCTCCCTTCTAGCGAATAGTGATCATGTCTGGCGTTTCATCGGCTCTTTGCACTTCTCGCCTGTATTAAGATTGATGGGCTGCTTGGCTATAAATGAGCATGCTAAGTCTAGCAAGGGCCACGGTCAGGAAAGGGCTTCATACACACATAGAAACACTGACAGACTGTCTCATTCTCTCTCCACACACACACACACACACACACACACACACACACACACACACACACACCTTCCCTATTAGCAGCAGATTGTAAGAGCCGGGGTCTAGCGAAAGGGCATACTCATTTTGCTGAGTGGAAAACACACACACACACACACACACACACACCTTATGTGTGTATCTCTATGTTGCTCATCCCTTACTGGATCTGGTGTTGATCAGTAATCAATGCAGCAGAGTTTTAACTTTCTTTTGCACAAACCCTATGACAGAAATTAAGGTGTAAAAAAAGATCCTAATAAAAGGCATTTTACATCCTGTCCCTCAGACTTTAAAAACTTGCATATATTCCTCATATTGTCTGGAAATTTGCCAAACAACACATAGTGACATGGAAACAAAGTGTGCAAACCGTTGGTCAGGGAAGGCATGTGATTATTTGGCCACCGTGGGCGGCACGGTGGCCCAGTGGTTAGCACTGTTGCCTCACAGCGAGAAGGTCCTGGGTTCGAACGCCAGGTCGTCCCAGGTCTTTTCTGTGTGGAGTTTGCATGTTCTCCCCATGTCTGCGTGGGTTTCCTTGATTGTGCACCATCAAAAAGACATGCATGTTAGGGTTAATACTCCTGTCTGTGCCCCTGAGCAAGGCAATGGAAAGAAGAACTGGAGGTGCCCCCCCCCGGGTGCTGCAGCTGCCCACTGCTGCTAGTATAGGATGGGTTAAATGCAGAGAACACATTTTGTTGTAACCGTACAATGACAAAATAAAGTGGCTTTCTTCTTCTCTATTTTGCATGTTGACATACTGGTAAATAACAGCAGCGCTTTGATTGTTGGCCACGAATTAGCCATCTATACATTTTGTCTGTTCTTAACTTTATTTTAAGGGTTTTCATAGATGAAGCGTTTCCTTTCTTACTTAACACACCTCAACAGACGTGTACAGTAGTGGAAGGTGGTATCAAAAAAAAAATCAGTCCTTAAAATGCTGTGCCTAAGGTAGCTGTGAATAACTGTCCCCAATTTGGTTAAATGTTGGCCGCAGGGATGCGAGGGGTCGTAACCACAGATCACATAATGAGGCAACTGACAGACGTTTACAAGAAAATTCCAGATCTTCTCATTTCGTTTTGGCACGACACACAGTCTGTGAGAACTTCTCAATTTCTCACATAAACAGTAAAGCACATGCTGTGATATGCTAACTAGTTTGTGTGTGTGTGTGTGTGTGTGTGTGTGTGTGTGTGTGTGTGTGTGTGTGTGTGTGTGTGTGTGTGTGTGTGTGTGTGTGTGTGTGTGTGTGTTTTAGCACACTGGGATTGTAGGGTAAAATCGGGGGAGGTGCCTGTGTCCTCTTCGTTGACATGGAAAGATCGCAGGAAAATACTGTCATAATCATTTCTCAACACCCCCCATAGATCAGAGTTCACGGGGTGTCTAATATGAGCACTGAGAAACATGCCTCATGGAGGACACCATAAATCACCTTAGCGGTGGGGTGGGGGGGCTGATGACAAAGATTAAACGACTGTAAAGGACACCGTGAGCCTCAGATTCTTGCAACTGTCATCAAATACTCGCTAGGCCATTAACAGGTCACACAGGACTAGCTGAGTTGAACATGTAACACCCCCCCCACCCCCTCCCACCGCCCCACCGTGGTGTCACACCACCCCCAGCTTCACCCTCCGATTCCTTTCCACCCTCCCCGGACACAGGTGCACCTCCTGGAACAGCACCAGGCCAAAAGTCTGTCCTCCAGTAATCGTCCAGGACTCTGAATCTCTCCTCTCTCCTCCCTCCTCTGCGTCTTTACTCCTACAATCCAGATACATTGAAAATGGCCGTTCTGCTCCATCAGGAAACACTCGCTTTTTTACCACTGGTTCAACAATTTGTTTGAAAACCATGGTAAATCTTGGGCTCCTCAATGCGAACAATGCTGAAACACATGAGTTTGATATCAGAGCTGGCGCTCGCGTCGAGTTTTCACAGAACGTGTTTCAAGCGAAGCCAAATGATTTTGACTCCAATTTTAACACCTAATTTCAACACCATTACGACACCATTACGAAATCCCTGTTTATCAAAAATGTTGGAGCAAAGTTGAGCTCCCCCCGTTCTTAGTTGAAAATCCTTAACATCCGACTATTCCCTCATCTAAAGACCGGTTTGGGTAAACCCCCTATGTGTAATTTACATCAAACACAAACAGACCTCTCTGTGTCTCCGGCAGTCGAGTGTTGGTCTGCCAAACCTTGTACCGAGCTCAAGGGAACTTTCCGGTCCCCTACCCAACATGACCTCACCTGTGGACGTCCTAGCCTTTAATGCTTGGTCACGTACAGCAGGCCGCAGCGCCCCTTTCTGCAAGCTCCACCACGTGGGTCACGCCGCAGACCTTTATGGTAATGCGTCCTTCGATCATACAGGACGTTAAAACCACATAACTGGCCTGCATGGAAATACTGCTATTGCGTGGATACTCTGTGGAGCCATGCAGCTCCCTTGGGGATGGAGGAGAGTATGGTGCGGAGGAAAGATATGTTAAGTGGACTCATTTCACTTCAGCCAAGCCTTACTTTTTGGGAGTGCCAAAGAGGCATTTTTGAGGCAGTGCAGATGACCACTTTATCCAACAATCAAAACCAATGATGTTTTTTTATTATGTTTTTGTTCCTCAATGCCTATATTTAATGTATCCCACATTAACTGTGTTATTTGCCTCTTTCCCCATGGATGCAACATGGCTATACTTTGCTGTTGTTGAAAGATGGCCGTATCTGATCCACTGATGGTTTGAGTACATTGCGCCGAAGTTGGTGTTCACTAGTGAAGTTTAATTCAAATTTGAAATGGCATGCTGCCTGTGTAAATACTGTTTGATTGGCAAGATCAAAAGCGGTTGGGGGCATCCGGGTGGTGTGGTGGTCTATTCCAATGCGTACCAACACGGGTTGCCGGTTTGAATCCCTGTGTTACCTCCGGCTTGATCGGACATCCCAACAGACACAATTGGCCATGTCTGCGGGGTGGGAAGCCGGATGTTGGTACGTGTTGTGGTCGCTGCACTAGCGCCTCCTCTGGTCGGTCGGGGCGCCTGTTCGGGAGGGAGGGGGAACTGGGGGGAATAGCGTGATCCGTCCACGCACTACGTCCCCCTGGTGAAACCCCTCACTGTCAGGTGAAAAGACACAGCCGGCGACTCCACATGTATCGGAGGAGAAAAGATGACTGTGTGTGCATACGTGCATGTTTACGTGCTTGTTTTTCTATCCAGTAACCGTTTAAGAAATTGTCTCATGTGGTCCTTAACTGCTTAATAACCAACACCACGGTGCCACTCATATCCATGACCTCGTATGTTCATAGCTCATAGGTTATCCTTGGTATAACGCCACAGATTTACAGCATGTAAGGGTTAAGAGGGAAAGGGTCTAGAATATTCTTTTCCTCTTTCCCTTTCTCCATCTTTCTTTCCCTCATTTTTTTGTATCTGTGTTTATGCGTGTGCATCCGCGTTAACGCGCTTAGCATTCATAGTTGCGCACACACACACACACACACACACACACACTCAAAATGACTCACGGATCACTCAATAGTCTAGCTTTGAACTGATACGTTAGAGCCCAGGGGATATATAGTGTTGCAATGACAGGCTTTGGCATCATTTCTAAACATGTATCCGTGTATTCAAATGTGTATTTATGTGTATCCGATGTTAACAGCAAGTCAACACAGCCTGCTCAGGCTAATAATAGATATTAGATTTAAAGACAACACATGTAGTGCGTTGTAATTAATACTGCTACGACATCACATGTGATGACATACACAAATACCAGAAAAAAACATGGCAATATACACTTACCAACCAAATCCAAATCTGGGAGTTGCCCAGCTTTATTGCCAAGGAAATTTCTGAGGGCATTTCCCTCTGGGATAGTGAGAGGATAGAAAGCTGAGGTGGTGTTTTATGATACCATCTTATCATATTGTAAAGGCAACCAGTGGATCTTCACCATCGTACTCATCATCATTTATCGTTTGTAAGAAAATGCACATATATATATATATATATATAAAATCATATATACTTTTTCCATGTCCACTTTACCCCACTTTCTTCCTCTCCTCATTCTTTCACCCCAGTGCATTTACTCCACTCCACTCCTCTCCTCCCTCCATCCCTCCCCCCTCCTCTCAAGGCAGAAGATAGCGTGTCAGATCTGTCACCTTGGCACCTGGTCACACACAAGTGTTAATGTCTCCACCTCAGCTGGGAATCGCTGGACCACTGACACTATGCAGGAGTGTGTATGTGTGTGTGTTTGTTTGTATGTGCTTGTGTGAATTTGTGTGTGTCTACTTGGGTAGAGTATATTGACACTTATATATATATACCTGATTGAATTTGTGTTTGCATGAGCCCACACGCCTTAATCTGTAGGTAGATGAATGACTCTGGGCACATTTACATGTTTAAGTCTGCAGGTCAGTGTGTATGTGTGTGAGTCTGTGTCTGTGTGTGTGTGTGGTGCGGATGCACAAGGCAGGGTTCTTGTCACCTGTCACTCAGAAACAGCAAGCCAATCATTCCTATGTTCCAAAATAACCTCTCTTCCCCCCTTTCCATCCTCTCTCCCTCCCCTGCCCCCCCTCCTCCTCCTACCCCTCTCCCTCAGCATGTGCTCTCCCCTCGTCAGCGTCTCACCTTCACAATGACAGGACTGGGCAGGGGGGAGGTTAGGAGGGCGGAAACTGGAGAGAGCAAGAGAGAATGGGCGAGGGTTGAGGCTTCAGGAAAGGAGAGCTTGCGAGAAGTCAGAGAGCAAGTAGCGCGCAAAGCTGTAAAGGCTCGGAGAGATAGGTCAGTCAAGAGAGGAGAAGGGCAGATAGAGAATTGGACCTACGTCTTTATTTAGTGGAAGCACGCTCGTTAGTGCTGTGTGCGAGTGTTTGACTCATCAGCCTGACCCTTTAAAAATGGCTAAAATGTGAAAGACAGTCACCTGAGGAAGCCACTTCTAGATTTCTGCTGAAAATTAGAATTTTGATCTTGTGTAATAAAAAATGCCTAAAAAGGCCTCCAAAACATTCACTGAGCTTTGACTTGGTTTCTGCGGTTTGTGGTTGTTTGCCTTGTTCAGGTGGTGAAATAAGTTCATTTTAAAAAATGGGTCGAGGACAGATAACAGCCTTTTAAACCATCTAGGCCCATAAGTGTGGAAGTGAGTGTGAACTGGGGGGTTAAATCTCAGGGATCTGGGTGAACTTTGAGACTGGCCTGTGTGAGGTCACACACACTTGCTGACAACTCAACCACCTGTTTCTACGCACACACACCCACGCGCAAGCACATGAGTGTGCAAACACATACACATAACTGACATGCAAGTGCATGTGTTTAAATTCACTCGCATGCACACACATGCAGAAACGTGCATGTACAGAAAAAGAGGCATGCACGGGCAACTGCACAAACACATTTGCGCACACACACACACACACACACACACACCGGCATAGTCCCACCCTTGCACACAGCCAAAATCACCACACACCCTGTCTCGTGTGACTGATCAATCCAATAGGCTTGTACGTATTACCTTACTTCACAGTTACACAACATGTCAGCGTGTGTGTTTGTGGGTGTAAGTGTGTATTCTTGAGTGCATGTGTGTGTGAGAATTGCTGTCTCTACATTTGTCCCTGTCTCTTGTGGTATTTTTCATTTCTCAGGCATCCAAAGCCCGTGGAACAGTCAAGCCCTAACCTTTGACTGCTTTATCACACATATACACGTGTACACACACACACACACACACACACACACACACACACACACACACACACTTCAAGCTAGTCTTTGTCACAGAGCAGTTATATTCTGTATGTTCTTCTTATGTTTGCTAATTGCTTTTGTTTATGCAAACAATAGAAACACAGCAGGACAACCACACATTACATACGAGATGCTCTCACACTCCCACACAAAACTATATTACTTATCCAAAGAAAGCCCCTGAAACCAGCATTTTTTTTTATCATATATAGTCATTGTGACAATAATAGATATATTTTATTTGGCTCAAAAAAGGTCACGTAACATGTTAATGTTCAAGGCCAAAGGGTGTGCATATACAGCAAGTGTTTGCAAAGGAAAGCTTTTCGGTGGAGTTCAGGGTTGGCTCTGGCATACCTGACCCAGTCTAATGTGCAGAAGCAGGTGCATTGAGGTTTGTAAGTGCGAAGGGTCACATAGCCCTTTATATACACAGCTCTCCTCTCTCCCCTTCCCCACTATGTACAGGGTCTTTAAAAGCAGTTATGACATTCTTGTATCACGCAAGGAAAGATTCTGTCACGTCTGTGTGAGTCACTCGAGTGAACAGTCTGTCGAGCCCCAGACGTAGAATATACTGCTCAGCCAATCAGTCCCACTCCATTTGTGATTAATATTACAGTAGAGTCATTCTTGGACATCTTTTACACCTTTACAACTTTAACCTTCTCTGCCCACAAGCTATTATGGGGATGTCTCCCAACCATGGTCTCTCATAGCCAAGATGCCATGAAGTCAATAGTTTGTGCTTGGCTTGCCTGGTCCTTATGCCTCTCAATTTGTAAGGCCTTGGCAGTCTGGTCAAAACTGAATGGCAAAGAAGTTCAATCCATAGTGCATAGAACCATTTAGACTCTACCTAATCTACCTTGTGTTCTGAGACTAAATTGAGAATGTCAGTAGGTATGTTCTGGGCAAGAAGTTAAAGTGAAATTATAATTTTGGTTCGTACATCCTTTAGGAAAAAAAAAGGCTCAAACATAGGGCCGAGCAAGTCTGTCTGCATTCCCCACATTGTGTAGGCAGTGTAGGATTAGTGAGTGGGGTATAATTGCTTGAAAGACGCTGCGTGGGAGGTGGGGCTTCTGTCAGGGGTTGAAGTGCTTACTTTGAGGGTCTGGGCCAGACCAATGTCTGTCCACTTTCACTTGGCCTCCGTTCGTGTGGATCTGATCCATGTTCTGTCGCAGTTCAGTCCCTGGGTTACATTATTTGGACTCCTTTCCTGAAGCCACAGTTTCTTCCCTTAACCACTGCAGCTGTGTCCCAACCCCTAAGACATTGAAGTCCCAAAGAGTATTTTTGAAAAATAAAAATGACTTGGTGAAAATATTCCCGTCGTTAAAGGAGCACGGACAAGGTCCTTGTGCTCACTTCATTTTTTCCTTCTCCATCCTCTACAATTCTGAAGTTCCAAACCATTAGCAGTTTGTGGCTAGATTTTTCCGTGACAACCCCGGATGTCAGGAGTCAAGTTCAGCCCATGTGAGCCGTAACCTGTGAGACCCCGCCTCCTGACTGACTACCAGCCAATCCCAAAGTCCGAGAGTCGAACAGGAAGCCCTGCTGGCCTCCGCTGAGCACACCCAGGCTGTCCGTTAGTGTCCCGCTGGGTGAGGAACCGAGGAAAGGGTTTTGATGGTTGACAGCGGTAGCAGCGGCCATTTTTTCGGGACTGGCAGCAAGACGTGGTGAGGGAGGAAATGTGTAACCATAGAGACCATATGGGGGGGTATGAAGGCGGAGACCAGCATAACCCTGCGAGGAGTGGTTGGGTAGATAGCCGATCTGGGAAGCAGGGAGTTGCAAAGAGCAAAATCCATCACCCTCATAGGCCGAGGGACCTCTGGGAGGAGGGAAAGGCTCTGGGGGGTTACTGAAACGATGGAGTGGGTGTGTAGGACGGCTACAGGTGTAGTCAGGTGGGCTGAGGGGGCAGACCTGGAAGGGGGAGGAGCATGGAGATGAGGAGAGCAAGTGAGATGATGCCCCAACACCTCCATGGGCTCCAGGGACTCCTACGGAAACAAAGAAAGAAGAAACAATGTAAATGCTTCATACTTCTTTCTAAGGCTTGCTTCCTTCAAGAGAGGCCTAAGAACTCTTCTCTTGAAGGCCTACCTTAATCCTTAAAGTGGTTTCTGGTGGCCCAAGTTTACTTAAACACTAACAATTGGTGTCTACTATTGAGCTCTTTTCTATTTGCACATAACAGCATAATTTACTTGTTTTCTGACTTGTGGCAGTGTACAGCCATTTTGTACTTTGATTCTCCTTTTCCGCACCACTTGCTGCTCAAATGCACAGCTACACTACATGCACTCTGGGCTATACTGAATAGTGCTCTATGATCTATCTTCTAAATACCAACTCGCTTGACATTTGCTTCAGATAAAATTGTCATAAATTCATAAATGTATTTAAATCTCATTTCCACTTATTTTCACTACTTAGAGCCATTCTAGTTGATTACTGACAAACTGTACCTTGTTTTGCCATGCCAGGGATGTCTTCAAATGTGAGTGTTCGCAGAGATGGACGCCAAAATGCGTACGACTCTACCAGAGCCTCCAAACCCATCCTGCAACACACACAACACACACACACGGTCAGACGAACAACACACAGAATGCAAAATGTTCTTACATAGAGCAGAAAATTCAAACGCCGCCCAATATTTTGTTGTTAATGCTGCAGTAGTGCTGCCCCCTTCCCAGCATTCATCAGTGCGGCGGACATTACACCAAACCACCTGACGGCCATCTTAGCTGCCTGCGGGGCCTGTCTCACTGTCTCCATGGAGACCGCAGGTAATGAGGGGCATAAACGCCACATTGCAATTGGCCGCTGCCAGCCGGGTGCATGGAGGTAATTGCTTTCACACGGCTTTTACGGGCGAATCAGGACGACGGAGCAGGAAGCCGCAGCAAGGATTTATGAGGTGGGGCTCCCCCCCCCCCCCCCATCTACCTCTCCCTCCCTCCCTCGATGGGGTGGAGGGGTGCTGTGGCGGGGGTAATGCGAGCACTCTGTTACCCCTCGTTAGCGTAAGGATAAAAGTCCTCCCCCCCGCGGGGTCGTAGCCACGGTGATAATTTAGACAAGCTGCCCCGAGCGGCCCTGTGTGCTCCAAAGCAGCCTATCAGAGCAGGAGTTTATTTAGCAAACTGCTTAACTCTTCCTGTAATATTTAAGGGGAGTTTTTTTCTGCCTTCCTGAGTTTAACTTTTATAGGGTCAGCTGTCAGGGTCCCTCGGTTATCCAGGTTGCCTTCCTATACCTTCCTTCCTCCCTCGCACATTTTTTTCTCTCTCACACATTCTCCCTCCCTCCTCGCATCTCTCTCTCTCTCTCTCTCTCGCTCTTTTCTGCCCCACTCTTTTCCACGTCTCACTCGCTCTCCTTTTCTGTCCCCGCTCTTTTCCACTTCTTTCTCTCTCTCTCTCTCTCTTTTTCTGCCCCGCTCTTTTCCACATCTCTTTCCTCCCTCTCTCGCGCCCTCGCTCGCCCGTGTGCTCTCTCCTCCTCTAATGATTTCTGTGATTTTTCTGCAAGGGCCCCAGGGGAGTGGCTGTTTGGAGACTGTAGGAGTTTTACTGCCGTGTTGTTTTAATGCTGTGTTTATATATATGTTTATAAATGTGTTTATATAGATTTTCTTCAGGACACTCTCGGCTTTTATTATTCGGCTGTTGATGTTTATGTTCCCGTGGCTGGCTGAACTACGGTGCTCCGTTGGCGTTGGGTTTTCTCTCACAATTCCCTCACCAATAACAACGGTAACTCGAAGTCAGTATGCCCTTAAACACGTCATGCACCCAGAGGAAAACGCATCAAAAGTTAATATTGTGAAATGATGATAATGTGTACTACAAATTATGGGCCTCGTTCATCAATCGTTTGTATGTACAAAATTGTTGTTACACACCCATGGAATTCTTTTAGCCCTCAAAATTGTCTGACAGTCGGCGGCAAAGCCTGATGGTAATTTTCAATTCCTTCCCCCTAACATCTATTGTCTACCTCCTGCAACAAGCAATCACCCAAGCTTGCAAAGACATCAGCGTTAGCCAATTAGTGTCTAAATTCAGGGGTTAGCCAGGTTCTGCACTGGTCTCTGACTCACTTCAGGGCTAACAAAATCCAATGGCTGTGTAAGAACAAATTTGTACATACGAACATTTGATGAATGAGGCAAAATTGAGTCTTTGGATTTTTTTTTTCCAAATTAACTTTCAAACTTTCTTGTTCCACTTTTTCCATTAGCAAAAAAAAAAAACAAACAAAAAAAACCCAGCCCAAACAAAAAAAAAAAAAGATAGATTTTCTCCCTATAAAACCTGATTGCAATTGCTGTGACGAAAACCACAACCAAGCCATAATCTTATGCAGCCATGCGTCCAACATTTCCCTTAATACACCAGATAATGTGAAAATCTCTGTGGTCAAATGAACTCACCGATTTCTGCCAGAGTCTCTGAAGCCCTTGGCAAATGGGTTTCTGTCTATTTTCAACCTTGTGATCTGAAAAGGCAAAATGACACTCCCGTTATTTCCAGAAATTCACATATTAGACAGTCCACGATAACACAAATTTCCTTTTCATAATGAAAAGATATTTCCAACCAAAATGATTTACTTAGCCTGTAATCTCTTCACCAGCTGCACTCACAAATATATTCATTTGAAAAGTTTGCTCACCACCAATTTGAGATCTATATATGTGCGTGTGTGTGTGTGTGTGTGTGTGTGTGTGTGTGTGTGTGTGTGTGTGTGTGTGTGTGTGTGTGTGTGTGTGTGTGTGTTTATGTCTGTGGGTCTGGCGCGGGTCTTCCCAGGCTGTGGGTGGTGTGCAGGGTCCAGCTCTGTGACCCGCATCCAAAGGAACTTTTATAGGCAATGCCACCATGTTCTTACACCAGCCATCGTTCGCCGTGCGCCAGCTAAATGAGCTAACATCCTGCTTTGAATCAAACACTGGCTAGCCCAGTACAAATCCCGCCAAAGTGACTCCCTCCTCTCCTCCTGCAACTAGCATGGAGCGGGATAAATAACAGGACATTTTAGCTCGAGTATTTGAATTTATGTCCCTTTTTATAAGTAGGACTATACCTCGCTCGAGACTACACTTTCCTGTATGAGAGGGGGAACACCTTGTTGAAACCAAATACGTGTTTAAGCCGTAGACTTTAGGCGGTAAGTAATTTTTTTTTTCTGTCCGGGTTATGATTTAACTGTAGGCTAAATATTTCTCCTTTGCCCCGTTTCTGCCATAATGCAAAAAAAAAGAAAAGAAAAAGGTATTGTGGTGTGATGGTGTGGCTTCATGACTTGCTGGAGTGTACATTGTGATGTGTGAGAATTTATGAACATAACGATGATGATTTTCTTTCGCATGTTTAGTAAGTTTTTCTCTGATTCAATGATACATGCATGCACATACGTCTCACACTCACACACACACACACACGCTCTCTCTCTCTCTCCAAGGGGGATTCTGTCTCTTATGATTTTGCAGGACATAAAAGTCTGGGAAATATTTGAAGACAACGTAGTGAGAAAGTGCCAACATGCAGAGCTTTCTGTTGAGAAAGGAAACACTAGAAAAGGTCAGTGTGTAGTTGCTGCACTCCCCTGTCCTTTAACCTAAAGACGTTTGCTATACATGTTTAACAGTGCAAACAACTCTTGACTACAAGCTACGAAACCAGGAAATAGGTCGATTACATACAGTGGAGACCAGCACTGGCTAGCAGCTCTCTAGCTATACACCGTAGCCTGTGTGCCGTTGTGATAAGTGGCCTATTGGACTACAAGCACAAAACATGCCTGGCAAAATTGTTGTGTTTAGTTGGACACGTTGCAACTGTTAAGTGAAAAGTAGCCATCGTGTGGGGAGCTACCTGTTGGTTCTGGTATGCGGTGACGGTGGTGAAAACGGTCTCGGGGAAGGAGAAGGTCCTGGTACCTTCCCCCTGTGGAACCGCCCGGACCGGGGACAGCTCCTCTCCACACTCCTTGCGGATTACATGTACCCGAGGCTGATACTTGTGCATGGAGTGTAGAATAATCTGAATGGAGACGGGAGAGGTCAAATCAGTCAGGCTGCTATTATACAGCAGCAGAGTTAACGTGTAATTCACAACTTTGCAACACCCTGCGAGGAAAAACTCTTCTTCCTCACATCTACAGGCACACTGACAAGCTGTGACACACATAGGCTATGCAGGCACACACACACACACACACTCAGGTTATACGGACTCATCCTAAACTGCAAAAAAAACAAAACAAAACAAAAAAACCCTCTATCCTTTGTTAATGGGCAGTATTTAGAGTCTGTTCTTTAAGTTAGTGTTAACAATATACTTTATTAATTAAAGACATCATTAAACCCTGATCCATTCTTATTGTCAAAAATCCAATTGATAAAACTTTATAATAGATCTGAACGCTATTTAATTCAGTATTTGAATTTGGATCGATTTTCTGCGGGTTACAAATCGTTGTTTTTGTTGTTCATTGTTTAGTTAGTGAAAGATGAGTGCACTTACATGTCCCTGGTCGTCCAGCTCGTTGTTGGTGAGTTTGAGTTTGTCGAAGCTGACCACTTGACGCATCCACGTCTCTCCGGAGGCCGGGGAGTCCGGGTGGATGTAGACCCGTGGCGGCACAGGTGAATCCGCATTTCCCGCCACCATCCACTTGGAGCTGTGATACACGTACCTTCACGATGTATGCAAACAGACGTACAGAGCACGTGTTACCAACGCCCGCGGGAGGGAGAAGCGCGGACCTTAATGTCCACTTGTCACTGTGGCCGATACACGGGCCTCCTCTGCGCACGACAGAGGCGCGTGGAATCGGGCAAACCTCAATCAGTGTAGTACACTTTGTGTGTTCGCAGTTGTTAGTTGACCTGGTGAGGTTATAGGCATCCAAAAGGCCTCCCCCCCAAAAGGCCGGGGAAACGGGACGCAAAACCGCCGTGACAAATCACAGATGCCAGGCGCCATTTGTGGCTCTGAGAGCTGAGATTGCACAATTGAAAAGTCTTGGCGTTTTTTCTTCTCTCCCTAGCAGACTATGTCTAAATTAAGACGGCTAAAAAGCCTTTCCTTTGGGCGCCTTGTTTTCTTAACGTGCACGTGTGTGTGTGTGTGTTTCCGTGTTCTACCTATATCGTTTGTTGTCCACGGGGATTATATCCATGGCAACGTAATACTGCTGATGTGGGTCCAGGCCCGATATCTTCACGCGCATCGCAGGGAACATCCGTCTGAAGGAAAGAGAAACAAAATATCTGCATTTGAATTTGAATGGAAATAATTCAATGTGTTCAATTTTTTTTTTGTACGATATATATATTTTTTCAAATTTTAAATAATGCAATGGCAATATAACACAAAATGCCTACTACCTCGACTATAACATCTTAACAGGAAATAATTTAAAAATGCATACGCGTCGTTGTATGACACAACTTTAATAAGGTAATAATTAGAGCATTAGACGATAAGCTACGGTTGCTCAGCCAATTTGGCCTCTTTGTGGATCTACTCATTATTTCACCTTTGTTTGGCTTGATATGTTTCATTAGAAGACTTGTTTTTTTTAAGGGAATATGTTTTTTTCCCCTTTTCCTGGATAGTTTAAAATGCTGTCTATAGCTACCGTCCGGCCTTGGTGATGATCATTTCCGTGCCGATGTCGTGGAACCTCTTCCACAGGTCGGAGCCCTGCAGGTCGACGCGCATCTCCTCTCCAGACCCGCTCACCGACGTCGGGATGACCGGCGCCGAGCACAGGGGCTCCGGCTGCGGACTCTCTAACAGCACCTCCTCGCTCTCCGCTGCACGGGGACAGACAGACAGACAGAGCAGAACCTAATTACAAACGAAAAAAAATACCCCTTTAATGTGTTCGCAATAACAAAACCCGTCTCCAGGTTTAACGACCATAGCATTTTTCTATTGTGACTCATGTGCTAGGCCCATTAGTGGCCTTATTAAATTAAACAAACAAAAAAAAAGACAACACAGTGTGTGTTTGAATCGGGTCAATATGTGAGCCGAATTGAGGATTTTAATAGGGCAACGCGATGAGGGGCTGAAGTCAATTATTAAAAGCTATCTTCGATTTTATTTTGGCCAACTGTGCAGCTAAACACGTTGGCCTCACAACCCCAAACTATCACCAAGGTGAATTTTAAAAAGACTCCCGCCACCAACATGCATCTGAACTCGAGACAGACTTGATTTATAATTGGGGGGAAGCATAGCCTACCTGCAACGTTTATATTTTTCCTGCGGAGGCCTTCGACGCATTATGGCGGGTTTCAGCCTCCTTCGTCGCGCGCTAATTGGCGTGTTTATGATTGCGATACAACTCATAAAGCGTTTCACGTTACTCGCGCTATTAAGCTCCCGGAGCAGCGCCGGGATGTTGTATCTCATTTCTGCAGGCTTGTCTCGACCACGCGTGGCCCGGCATCGTTGTGCTGCACAGGCCACGACAAGGAGCAGGAGAACATAACCTTTCTCGCTCGCCTTTCTCATTCAAAAACAAATGACTTGGATGCGAGCGGGGTTTAGAGAATAAAAGCGTTTTTTATTTATATTGTTTTTATGAAATAAGCGGGGATATAGTGCGGTCTTGATATTTAACGTGCGTGGCTGGGGAAATAAAAAAAAACAGAGGGCATCACGAGTCTTTAAAAAAATTCATTTGTAGAATAATCTAATCTTCGGTCCTTATCATTATTGTTGCTATTTTTATTTTTTATTGTTAATTATTATTAGTAATAGTAGTTGTTGTAGTAGTAATGGATCAGGATCCGCTACTACTACAATCCACTATACGTTCCCCTGGCGTTTAAATGCTGTTAGATACGGAAACGGACTTACGTGAGCCGTCGCTGGCGCACTCCAACTCGCTGCCGCGGTCGCTGGCGGACGCTCTGCCGCCGGCCCGGGACGCCGGGCTCCCGGCGAGCTCCGCCGCCTCCGTCCCGTCCTCGCAGCAGCTGACGCGGTCTCCATCTTCCATCTTGCGTCTCTTTTCCGCGCCGATCAGCGCCTCCACCGAGAACGCGTGCGCTTTGACGCTCAGCGTGCACGGGGACCGTCGCTTCTCTGCCATGGCCGTCGGCTTTTCGGAGTTAAACGAGCGACGAGACGGCGGCGTCAAAAGCAGCAAGTTCACAAGCGGAAAAACCCGGAGCCGCGAAAAGTTTCGCCTCTGCGTTTGCCGTCTCGCAGTTGTTTATGTTTCCTCCCGGAGTGTCATCGGGTTTGGGAGGCCCGGCGGAGGGGGGAAGCGAGGTGTACCTCTCCCGTTATCTGTCGTTAGCGCTTGCCTTGCGGACGGCGCGGCAGTGGCTCGGCTTTGGGAAAATGTCAATAACCAGCGGCTCTGGCCGGGACTGCGGGAGGGAACCTGTCAATCAAAGGCGCAGCGGAGCCAATCACGATCCTGGGGCTTCGGCTGGTCCCGCCCGTTTCTGGTACTGCTCGTGCCGCCTTATGTGGTCAAGTGAATGAATCCCGTCTCTCGGGCATTGCGCGCATTTTAACACCGCGGCAAAACATTCTGCATATGTGCCCATTACCTACTGCCCGGTAGCCCCCCGGAGGGGGGGGGGGCTTATTCCTTCTATTGCAAATTCCCCGAAATCACAAAACACGTCTAAACAACAAACCCCAAAACGTGCGGTTCCCCGAACCATCAGTACTGTCTCATTACGCGTCACGTGAAAGTTTCGCCCCCGATAGACAAATAAAGTCACGCGTTATTAGAAAACAATTAGCAGCATATTTAATTTGGTCAGTTCTGCACCAACTGCGGGCCTGACGAGAATGGAGGTAAACGAAAGGGCCCTAACAACTCAGTTGCTTGTAAACACGAAATGTCCAAAACAACACCGGTACAAGTCTGTTACGTGGTTTATGTCCCATTTTCCGAGACCTTACAACCCAAGAATTACACGTAAGCCTCGTTTAATACCGGAGCGTAGCGGGTTCTATGCGGACTCGGCCGGATAAGTCACAGAAACCTGTCTTGTTCACGGCGTTATGACCACCGGCTCCGTTCCTCACCGTAATCACTGTGTGTTATTGTCACCTGGTGGACGTCATCCATTAGGTGATTGGGCACACCTGCCCCCCCCCCGTTCTTTAACCCCCTCCACTGAGTCACTCTGCTCCGTGTGTGATTTGCGTGTGAATAAACGGCCGCGGCGAGAGAGCTGTTTGACTCGATAATTTCCCGACTCCTACAGAAGTTCAGGAATTGTATAAAATATGACCCCGTTTAAAAGAGTTTGGGTTTTTTTTTGTGTCTCGCAGGCAGGCTTTCCTGTTCACGGGGGCGTTTTGAAATATCGCTCGCGCTGTCCGGGACGTGTAAATTGGCTTGTGGTCATGCAGGGGAATGCGTGTCCGTTTCGGCCCGTGCGTGAGATAACATATGGAGCGATCCTATAAATAAACAAGCAGCGAGGAGAGCCCCGCGTGCATGCTCTGCTCCCCCCCACCCCCCCCCTTGTCAATGCACACAACCGGGATAGTATCATAAACAACACGTCATCGTCGTTTATTGGTTTGGGGCTCGGCGTAAATGATTGGACGTCACGGGAGAGGTCGGTGCCATGTGTCCCCGCGCTGCATGGCTTATCCGATGAAACGCGGCGCGTTTCGTGGCCCCGCGGGCACGAACGTGTCATAATCTATAACAACTCTTTTCTACTCTGATTGCAAAAATAAATCACACTCAAAACGGAAAGTAGAGCAGTTCTGGGGGGGGGGGTGTGTTATATTCAGCAGTCAGCACGAACTCGCATGGATACCAGCCTTTATCTCCATGTAGGACCGATAAATATTAATGGTTTTTAGGTAAAACGAATTAGACTTCTGCATCTTTTTGGAGCCCCCCACTTATTAAACATTATTTCAAATTTAGCCTCGTGAACATGCCCTGATTGTAGAGCTAATGTTTAATGTTAGTTTGATTTGTACCTTCATACACTGCGCAGTAGATATAATAATCAGTGTTAACAGAATTTAAAGTACAATTAGATTTTATTTAATGCGCCCGACCTCCTGAAAACTCATTATTGATAAATTAATTAGCTAATGTATGAGTTACACTGAAGGTTTTTCAAACTAAAATGAAACATGTTTTAACCAAAACAGATATCGATTATGATTCTGGATATTATTTTTGATTTCGTCACGAGTCAAAACCCACAAAAGCCACATAAAACACAAACCCCCCCATGTAAACATGCCTTACATCACATAGCATGTTGAGAAATCATACAAATGCTACAAATATTCCAAGTTTCTGATTTCGTTTCATCCCCTCCCCCCACGATATTTTAGATTGTTTCTGATAGGTTAAAGCATCTTGTTAATCAGGCTGAAACTAATTTCCCTGTCCTTTATGGTATGACAGGAGCTTAGATAATTAGTCTTCTAACAGTTGGTCACATGTGTAAAATGGTGCGTGTCTTATGAGCAAAGCCGAAACTCGTGCAGCTACAATTTCCAGGTGACAGACCTGCTCATAATTAAAAATAATAATAATAATAAGACATGGCGAGAGCGCTGACCCAACTCAATCTGCATTGGGCGGTTTTAAAAGAGGACGCACTCGTCTCTGTTCAGCTGTCACTTTAGCAGAGCAATCGGATGTCCTTGTTGTTTTTCCCTCACTAATTATTTCAGTGTCGTGATTGTTTGTGCAGGCCAATTCGTTAGCTTTTAATTTCCCCTTTATTTCCGTGGTCGTCAGGTGCGCTGGCCGCGGGTCTCTCGCAGGATTACTGTGCCATCTGCCGTTGGCACGCCCTGCAAGAGATGGATGGAGGCAAACGAACGACTTGCTGCGGTCACGGGTGAGCGGACGACGTTTGGAGGCAAAGGGACACGTCACATATTTACAACGTTCTTCCAAGATGGCGGCTAACCCACCGGGTAATTTGCAACAGACAATGAAAAATACTTCTCTAATATTTCGTTCTTCGTTGCCTTCTTTATTTTTTTGCCTTTTAGAATGAGAAAGGAAGAAATGAAAGTCCTGCAGTGATCGCTGTGATTCCCGTATAAATCGAGGTTTTCTTTCTTGAATACTTTCTTTTTTCTTTCTTTCTTGAATACTTTCTTTCTTTCTTTCTTTCTTGACTACGTTGTTTCTCTGACAGACCGTAGCCATGCGGGTTTGAATGAACCTGCTGTGGAGCTCAGGCGGGGTAACGGTGTGATAATGCGCCGGCCTGTTACAGGCTCAGTGCTCAGGCAGATCTGATATTCCACACAAGGCCAAGATTTGCAGCTCTTCTCTGCAGATGCGCGGATTGCTGCTTCGGAATCAAATGGCTGTGGCTGGAGTTTCGCGTTGTGCAAAACATTGCGAGCTTTTTTTGTTGTCATGAACTAGTCCTGGTCCAAATGGGTTTGCTGAACTCTCATCTTCTCATTTCCACGTTTGTTTGAAGCAGCGCCATTCCGACTTGGTACAGTATGATGAAGCGCTATGTAGGTGTGTGTGGTATATGTCGTGGCGCGGCTTTAATTCCACATTATGGCTCTTATTATCTTTTGCATTAAAGAGAGCCGTGTTTGTTAAAAAAAAAGAAAAGCACAAGAAACAGATCATCTGACCTTTTGCATAATTGCGCGAACGCTTTGAAGGCCCGCGTGCTGAAGCAGGGGAGTCTGGGTAACATATTGTTAACAGTTATTTAGCGCGTGCTAATGGGCACGTGGAGCGCCGCCAGGGCTTTTATGGCGGAAGTGGCACCGCAGAGTGCACGCGGATACATAAGGTGTGCGTGTGTGCGCGTGCGTGCGTGTGTGTGTGTGTGTGAGAGAGAGAGAGAGAGAGAGAGAGAGAGAGAGAGAGAGAGAGAGAGAGAGAGAGAGAGAGAGAGAGAGAGAGAGAGAGAGAGAGAAATGGCAGCCAGCCTGAGCATTCAGCCGTCATGATTCAGGGCCGTAGCAGGCACCAGTAGACCGGTACAGTACTTAGGTCGGGTAGCATCCCCGCATGTCCCTTTGCCAATATTCTGACTCTGATGTCTGAGTTCGGCCTGGAGTTTCCTTCGTTAACGAAATGACCTCTGGTTTCCTTCATAAAGTTCACCTTCCATTGAAAACTC
>NC_079225.1:31713988-31741488 GCF_029633865.1 Lampris incognitus
ATGGTTTTTGTAAATATGTAGAAATAGGCAAAACAGATGGAACGACAAAAGTGATGATTCTGTCCTAACACAGTATTAATTCTCCTCCATGGCACCATGGCACTGGTAGTGACAAATTGCTACATTATTATCACATTCCGTTTCTCCACTAAAGACTTTATACATTTAATTTGCAGACCCTCCAGGTAAAAGAATGTGGTAATCCATTCTTTTATAGTCCCCTAATTACTAAGTATTTACCTGGTAAATATATGGTAAAAATGGTATATCATTGGTTAATTACCACTGTAAATAAGTAGGTAAATACAGAGAAACTACAGCTGAAATACTAACAGAAAACTCCGCTATTAACCTCTGCAGGAAGTTTTCCTCTAGTGTCAAGGTACATCTTAAATACTGGGTACATTCTTGCAGATGTTTTTACAGTTTACTCAGTCAGTAAGCTGAAACTGTACTGTAAAAGGAAGCCTTGTTTGTTTCCATAGTGTTACCATGTTCTTACCCAATGATATACTATATTTACCAACTCTTTACCAGGTACATACTTAGGAATTAGGGGACTGTAAAAGGACGGGTTACCAATAAGGCCTCACTGACCTCTCTCTACCAAGCATACATGGAAGAACTTATAGTTGAATAAGTTATTGTTTAGCTGTGATGGCATGGCGGCCTGTCCAGGGTATCTCCCCGCCTGCTTCCCAATGACTGCTGGGATAAGCTCCAGCATCCCAGCGACCCTGAGCAGGATAAGCGGTTTGGATAATGGATGGATGGAAGTTATATTTTATAAGTTAAGGTCAAGTTTAGTTTTTGTTTGTGTCTGTCTCTGTGAGTTTGAGCAGTTTGTGTACATACCTGTGTTTTTTTTTTTTTTTTTTTGTGTGTGCAAATCTGTGTGTGTGTGTGTGCATATGCATTGTCTGCACGACTGTTTACGTGCGTATTTGTGTACCTCAGGTGGCCATAAAGGTGATTGACAAGAAGAAAGCCCGGCAAGACTCCTATGTCCTGAAAAATATGAAGAGAGAGCCGCGAATCCACCAGATGGTTCGACATCCTCACATAGTGGTTCTGCTGGAGGTGAGGAACACGGAGAAGCACACCCACATAACCATGCTAACTCAACTTTATATATAAAGAGCTTTAACACACTAAACCACTTTGTAGCAAAAATGCAGAGGTAAACTAAACATAGAGCTCTAAAGACAAAAAATAAAGAGGTAAGGGGAATAAAGGGCAGGCTCACAGCCACAAAATCAAAATCGCAATGTATAGAGTAAAGGATAGTTTGGTGATAAATGTGCATAAAAATCACCAAAGATTTAAAAATAACAACCGACAAATGAGGACAGACAAAGGAACAGTATGTAGAGAAGCAACCCCACACACAAAATGCACAGCGAAGACACGTCAAACAGCGAGACTAACCCTAGGACAAGGACACAGACAGATGGTCACACTTGTGCATGCTAGGGTGCATGCATGCACGCACACACACACACACACACACACACACACACACACACACACACACACACACACACACACACACACACACACAAAACCAGTGGCAATTGCAGTGATATTTTTGTGCACACCCTCAAAGCACATAATTTTACTATACCACTACTTCCACACCCCACACACACACACACACACACACAGAAATAAACACTGGCGCATAGTCCAAACTAGTCCCTTAATTACCCTTACATATTCAACTCACAAACTGTTTGTATGTGTGTATGCAGGAGATTGTTTTAAACTATTTGTCCCTTCAGCCTCTGACAACAAGCACACACACACACGCACACACACACACACACACACACACACACAGACTGTTAACACAGGATACATGCAAGCAGACAAATGTGATGAAAAGTCTTACACATACACATGAACAGATTTATACACAGACAAAACTTGACAAACATGGTGCCCTGTGACTTGTATTAGACTCTGGAGACCGAGAATAGTTACTACATGGCCATGGAGCTGTGCGCCGGAGGAGACCTGATGGACAGGATCTGTGAGAGGAAGAGACTGGAGGAGAGGGAGGTTCGACGCTACACACGGCAGATCCTCTCTGCAGTGGAACACCTGCACAAACATGGCATTGTTCACAGGTGAGGACCAACATGTACACGTACAGTATACATTTGTGCATGCTAGGCTCCAAACACACACAGACACACACACATATGCAAAGATAAGGAACATGCAGTACAAGTAATCACGATGGTAAAAAAGTGGAGCTACATGCATGCAGATGAAAATTTTTCAGGTCCAAACAAACACATTTACTAAACACACATGCACACACACATACAGAATGTGTATATAATAGATAGGACAAAGAGAGAGTAAGAGGGATAGTAAGAGAGAGAGAGCTGCATACAATATGTCTTTAGCTTTGACCATGTACACACACTTGCTGCACACATGCATGCACGCACGCGCGCTCGCACACACACACACACACACACACACACACACACGGCTACAGAGCAGTTTGCAGTGCGTTAACAACCTACATTGAAGGAAATGCTGCTAGAAAGGCAATATCTGGAACAGTGTGTGTGCCCAGTGCTATATGAGAATTGAAAGTGGGTTAAGGGTTTTTAGTATGTGTGAGAAATACACACAAATACGCATATACGCTCTCTTGCACACACACCACACACACACACGCACACACACACACACACACACACACACACACACACACACACACACACACACACACAAGGGTTTTGGGCTTTGGTGTAAGACTCTGGCTCCTTTCAGGGTGGGAATGTGATTACCAGGCAATGACCTCATCACTCTGCGTCGGCGCCATAATTCACACATCATCACAACATCATGGACTTCCTCTCTAATGAAGTCCCTAAACGATGTCACTCCAAATCCTTCAATAGCACCTCTTTGTCTCTCTCTCTCTCTCTCTCTGACACACCAGCAGACAGTCTCTCCCTCTCTCTCTCTCACACACACACACACACACACACACACACAAATGAACATGAACGCAAACCTACCAACAAAAAAGTGTGCTGTGTACATACGTACACACAAACACAGGCCTATATGTACAGGTACACACACACACACACACACACACACACATATTCACACAATCAGACGCAGGCCACCACAGCACCACCGCATGATTGAACTGGAAGCAGCTTGAAAATTTGCACTTATATGAACCTCCTGCCACCCACATTCACTTGGGTTGCCACATACATTTCCCCCTTTATGACTGTGTCTGCTCTTTTCTTTTTTTCGCTCTCGCTCTTTCTGTCTCTATTCCTCTTTGAACTTTAAGGGGTTGTTTGAGCGCAGGCTTTATTTGATTTGAGGTGTCTGTTGGTAAGAAGGAGGCAGATGAAAAGAACAAGGCTGAGTCCCAGGCTACGGTTTAAAGGGGATCACTCCCTCCTAACCGCAGCTTTTCATTTTGCCGGTTCGCCTATGAGCAGGCATTTTAGTTGCTGGTGTGGAGTTTGGGGTACATTCAGGAGACCCAAGGCAACTTTTCCAGGTGAAAAGCACAACTTAAGCCTTTGTATTTGAGCTTGGCCTCGCCAAAAAAGAAAATGTGTGTGCCCACAACTAACTGATACTCATGTTTACCTAAAGCTGTTACAAGGGGTTTTGGATTTTTTGTCCCTGTGGACAAATTAGTGTTTTGTGGAAGAACAACTTCCTTTTGCGTAAGCATTGCCTCTTGTCACAAGGATCAACGTTTATGCTCCAGTAGCTCATGCATTTTTCTTTTTTTTCTTTTTGAGAAAAAGAGTGAGAAATGTAGTGGTGTTTTAGAAAAAACAGCTGTAAGTACTGTGTCTAATTGTGGCTATGTGTCCCCTGTCTGTGTGCCATAAATCGTTTCATCAGATTTCGCAGGGAACCCGAATCGGATACAAACATCTGGAACCAATATACAGCAATATCTAATCTTCTCAATGATGGTCTCATTTGCTTACAGCATGTCAGCCATGTAGACAGGCATCAAAATTAAATTGAGACATAAAGTAATCAGTGAAAAACTCCTCAAAGTGGCTTTAAGTAAAAGTTTAAGTAAGTAAAATTGATCATTTTTAACTATATTTCTAGAATGTGTACACTACTCAAACCCATATAACTGAGAAATTCATCCATATCTGCACCGATTAATTTGAGCCCAACATGGACCTGCCCCACTGAGTCCATCAGAAAATATTAAGCACCAATCCTTTGGTCATAAAATGCAAAAGGAGACTAGAAATACTGGGTTTGCAGTAACAACAGTGATACTGATAACAGTGAGTAAGTGTGTGTAGGACTAAAAAAAAAAAAGAAAAAAAAGCGATCAAAATATTGTCATGAACCAGATTTCTCCTCAAAAACAAAATAAGGTGCCTACTTTTCTTCTTCTGATAACTTTTTTTTCATCTCTCCCCACCCCCACCCATGTCTTTCTGCAGAGATTTGAAGATTGAAAACTTCCTTTTGGATGAACACAACAATATTAAGATCGTGGGTAGGTTGACGCTCCTGCTCTTGCTCCATCTGTGGTCGCCCTGGAAAGGTTGTTCTTTTTTCAGCCCTGGCTGGAGGAGACCGCAGCTGCACTATGTTGATTTTTTTTATTTATAACAAAGTTTATGTAGTATCACCAAGACTGTCAGTTGAAACTGAGATGCACAGAGTGATAGCGTCATATAAAAAGTGTATATATTCATTATAAGCAGTGTGTGAGCTACATGTGTGCAAAAGTCAAACAGAATAGCAAATTAGGGCAGACTATGGGGAAGATCAGCCAGTTTCAGATATCAGAACAAAGCCTCTTGACAAGCCAAAAAAGCTGGGCACACAATTGGTAAAATACCTATAGCTATTGGAATAACTAAAACTTAATTTGAACTTTAAATGATGTTTCTGGCTCATGCAGACTTTGGTCTCAGTAATACTCTGAAGGCTGAGTCTCTGTCTCTGGAGCTACTAACCACCCAGTGTGGGAGTCCCGCCTACGCCGCCCCAGAGCTGCTCGCTCACAGGAAGTACGGACCCAAAGTGGACGTCTGGTCTGTGTAAGTATTACAGTGAGATATAAATACTCATGGGTTTATTTTTGTCCCACATTTCTGGCACGCTAGCAGATATTTTGAGTGCATAAATGTCATTCTGTAGAGAAATATGTTGTCATAATAATAATTACAAGTTGAGTTTGTATAGCGCTTCTCATCTGCGGAGACAGATCTTGAAGTGCCTCAATGGTTGAAGAAAAAAGTATATATAAATAAAAAGTAAAAAGATAAAAGAGGGGTAATAAAACCAGGGTGGGCCGCTTTAAAATAAAAATAAAGTAAGATTAAAATGAAGTAAAAAGAGGATTAAAACAAGGGTGGGTCACTATAAAAGGCTTAAAAGAAGGCCTGCCGATAAAGAAGGGTTTTGAGGCCCATTTTAAAAACCTTGATGGAAGGGGCAGTTCTAAGATAGTCCGGGAGTGAGTTCCAGAGGTGTGAGGAAAAAGAGCAGTAGGCACGGTCTCCCATCATCTCGGGACGTGTAGGGGGGATGTGGAGCAGTGGGGAATGGCTAGAGCAGAAGGAGCGTGAGGGTTTGTTGGTGGTGATGAGGTCACTGAGGTAACTGGCTGAGGTAACAAAGTCAATTAGGGCTTTGTAGGTCAGGAGAAGGACTTTGAAATGGATCCTGTCGTGGACTGGGGGCCATCGGAGTTGGGCGAGTATGGAGGTTATGTGGGTTGACTTTTTTGAGCTGGTGAGGACTCTGGCGGCACTGTTCTGAATGTGTTGTAGATGGTTGATAGACTTGACTGGAAGACCGAAGAGAAGGGCATTGCCATAATCGATTCGGGAGAAAATAAGTACATGAACCAGTTTTTTGGCATCATCTTTTGAAAGTGATTGCTTCAGTCTGACTATATTTTTAAGGTGAAAATAGGAAATCTTGCAGATGTGTTTGATATGGGTTTGGAATGAAAGTGTGGAGTTGAACTTAACACCAAGATTGGTGACAACAGAGGAGAGGGGAATGAATTGGGCATCAAGTGAGGGACCAATGCTGCCGGCATTGGCGAGTTGTTTGGTGGTCCCTATCAGGATTGCTACTGTTGAGCTGGAGGAATTTGTTATTCATCCAGGGGCGGATGTCCCCCGTGCAGGTGTTGAGGGTGGAGATTGTGCAGGTGGGATTGAGTTGCATTTTAATGTAGACCTGGGTGTCATCAGCATAGCAGTGGAAGTTGATGTTGTGTTGTCTGATGTTACTATGTCCAGGGGTGCACATAATTTTTTTGGTCTGGTTCTCAAAGGAGCACCTGAGGTCCTTACTTGGTGCTCACTTTTTTTTAAATGCATTTTTCCATGACCCACCCACCTCACAAAATGAACAAAATATGAGGGATACGTGGATAACATTACATGTACTTTAATTTCAATTGAACATGAATAAAAGCAGTAGGTTACAACAAAATATCTGTTCTTTAAAGTGCCATACATGTGACTTTCAAATGAAATGACTGCTCTTCAAGCACTGAAAACTAAATATACAAATGACTGCTTTTTCAAACACTGAAAACCAAATCAAACTCACAACAGATACTGCTATTTAATTCACTGAAAGTTCTGTTATCCTACAGGACATCATCGTCATCTTCATCACTCCCCTCCAGACTGTCTTCCTCTATTTCAAAAACACCAGATGTACTAGGCCTGCTCCTTTCTCGCTGCTTCAGCCTACGATTAGCTGTTTGCATCCACAAGTCTACTGCTGGCTTTGGGTCAAAGGTTTCTGTTGTGAACTTAGATAAGTGGATGTGCATTCGAGATGAGAGGCGATAGTCTGACAGGCAGGATCTGTACTTGTTTTTTATTATATTCAGGTGTGAAAATCCCTCTCACACGCAGCACTGCTCAAGGGCAGTGTAAGAGACAGCAGAAGGACTTTCTGAATGTTGGAGTAACTGCCTGGGTTGCTGGTGTTCACTACATTGACTAGATCATGCACAGAGGAGGCTGCCAAACGTTTCCAGCTTGCTTTAAACGCATCCACTCTCTTAAAGTTGAATCTTTGTCAACATGCATGCTGGCGTCATATTTCTCAAGGATGTTACTAAGTGTTGTGTTGCCAAAACCGTGGAGGTCTTTCATTTCATTAGGCCAAGTTGTAGGATCAAAAATCAAAAAGTGATCGTATGACTTGAGGGATTCATATCTGCTTTCAAATTCATGAATTAAAGCTCTCAACACATCAATCTTATCCCTGTCAGCTTCAGCATGTGCCACAGTCTCCTCCCTGTACTTGCCCTCACTGCCCATCAGTAGCGTCAACTGTCCAATAGCAACCATGAGCTCATCTTTGCATTCACCAATAGTCAGATTGTCTTTCTGGAACCTGAGGGAGGTGAACTGTAAAATGTTCCCAACATCAAGCATGTTGGCTAGGAAACAACGAAAACGCTCTGTGCAGATATGTTTTAGGCTACTGTCATCACTTGTTGCCACTTGGATCTGAATGGCTGGTAACATTCTCCATATTTTAAACAGTCTCTTGTCTCCATGCAGACCATCTGATGTTGTGGAACTTACCTAGTTTGACAAAATCAATGTCTTTCTCCTCACATATCTTTTGTAGTTGTGCAGTTCGTTTGGCACCCCCTTTCTTTAAGTAAAAACTTAGCAAAGTGATGATAGATTTATTAAATGACTCACAGTATGGGACCGCACCATCAGCTGATTTAGCGCAGTTCTCCAACGTGTGGGCGGTGCACAGAATATGCACAAGGGAATCCCCGATATCCACCATCTGACGTAATTTGGGATGAACCCCGTTGTAAACTCCAACGTTGACAGCTGCTCCATCACTGCATACCGACACCAACTTTGCCTTCCACTCCGCTAAACCACAATCATTGAACAGTTGCACAAGTCCATCCACTATGTCCTGTGCTGTTCGGTTGGCCCCCAGATTGATTAATCCAAGGAAGTCTGAGCTGTATTCTCCGTTGCAGGACACAGAAACAATGTACACAATTTCCTGCTCCATTTTTGTTATATCTTCGGATCCATCGAAAAGCACACCCCAAAATTCAGCTGCTTTCAGTTTTTCACTTAACTCTGAACTTATTGTCTGAGCGATGCTCTCCGTGATGCGGGATCCCCTTCTCTTGAATGACAAGCAGTCCCGACGTTAACTCCTAACCTCTTGAGAAGCGGAATATCCTCCTCATATGAACGCATAGGACGTGCATGTTTCGCTTTGTGAAAGGCCAACCAGAGCATGTTTGTCAGTGCCTGATGTTGTTCTTCCGTCAGTCTGTCTTGCCACCTGTCGAGCGGGCCGCTGGGTCTCTGGTCCTGGCTGCGCCTGTTAGCAATAGCTTCCACTATTTTCTGGTGTTCTCTGCTGTTTGCATGCTTATCAAAAGCTGGATGGCTGAAGTTTTTCGTCCCCATATAAAAGTGGCAGTTTCTGTCCGCTAATGTGGGATTTTCCCGACATAGTTTACACCACATCTCGGTACGGGCGTCATCTGTTTGAAGCCAGCCGATGTCCTGCAGCCATTTCTCTGAAAACGTACGCTTTGACTTTGGTTCTGGTTCATGTGGCGTTTCTTTGGTGGAGGTGGAGGAACACCAAAGAAATTACTCAATGTCGCTTGCTTCTTTGACATTTTGGAGAAATTAGTGGCTCATACTATAGCATTGGCTAAAAGCAGTGGCTCATACTCTGCACTGCAAAATGTTTGGTACGCAAACGCGCAGTAAAACACTTGAATCTGGTGCTCGTTGAATATTTTAAGTGCGCATGCGCACCTGCGCACCACTTATGTGCACCTCTGACTATGTCCAAGTGGGAGTAAGTAGATTAAAAACAGGATGGGCCCAAGCACTGACCCCTATGGGACACTGTATGTCACTGCAGTATCATCGGACCTAGACCCCCCCCCCCAGTGACACGTGATATCTCTGGTTGATGAGGTAGGAGGTGAACCACTCCAAGGCTGTATCAGTGACCAACCATGGTGTAGGTCTTGAGGCAGTGGAAGAGGATGTTGTGGTCCATGGTGTTGAATGCCACCCTCAGATCTAGTAGGACCTGGACCTGGGTGACCCGGAGTCTGCTGCCATCAACAAGTCATTGACGACCTTTATCAGGGCTGTTTCTGTGCTGTGTGCAGGTCAGAAACCGGATTGGAGGGCTTCATAAAGTTGATTTTCCTAAAGATGTAATTGGAACTGTGAGGCCATGACTTTCTCTAGAACTTTGGCGAGGAAAGTGAGGTTGGAGATTGGTCTGTAGTTGGACAGAAGTTCTTGGTCCAGATTTGTTTTTTTAGGAGTGGGGTGACAGCTGCTGTTATAAAATGGATAGGCACCTCCACTCTGAAGTGATTTGTTGATGAGTGTAGTGAGGAATTGAACCAGGGTTGGTGAGCAGGCTTTCAACAGGGGAGTGGATATGGGGTGAAGGAAACAGCTAGTGGGCTTTGATTTGGTTATGATGGCCAAAAGTGCAGATGGTGTAACCTCTTTGAAGCTGCACAGGGTGGAGCCATTGAAGAAGGGGGGGCAGGTGGGCGGGGTTGCAGCTGCTGTGGAGGCTACAATGTTGACTGTGATATCTATGACCTTGGTCTTAAAGAAAACAGAAAAATGGTTGCACTGTTCTGGAGAGGCAGCTGGGGGGGGATGGGGTCTGAGTTGGTGGGGTTGAGAAGGCGGTTGATGGTGGAGAATAGGGTTCTGGGATTGCCTTTGCCATTGTTAATTATTGTAGAGTAATAACATGAGCGGGCAGCTTTTAGGCAGTTTGGTGTTCTCTGAAGGCCAGTAAATGGGCAGTACGAGCATCTTTCCTTCATAACCTCTCCAACTGGCGGCCCCGGGTCTTCATGCGGCACAGATCATCAATGAACCAGGGAGAGGAGCGCTGGAAGATGGCTTTCCTTATTTGTTCAGGGGCGAGGGAGTTCAGGGAGGTGGTCAGGGTGGTATTGTAGAGGTTGATCATTTCATCGTGGGAAGTGAGCTAAAATCAGTTGAGAGGTTGGACATTATGGATTCAAGAAAGAGGGCAGTGTCCAGATTGTGGAGATTGCAGTACTGTATGACCCTCTTGGTGGGAGGGATTGGAGGATGGAATTGCCAGTGATAGTGACACCAAGCTCAAAGATGTTTAGGTCAGAGGCAGGTACATTTCCAGTGATAATGAGGTCCAGTGTGTGGCCACGATTGTGGGTGGGGCCATTCACATGTGTGAGGTTTAAGGAGTCGAGGTGGGTCAGGAAATCAGCAGCCAGGGAACATTTGGGGGAATCCACATGTATATTAAAATCACCCAATATCAACATATTGCAGAGAGTGGGACATACTGAAAGTTAAAAAACTCTGGGAGGAAGGATTAGTTGGATTTTGAAGATCGATAAATGAGTATAACCATTAGGAATTTTGGTGGATAACATTTAAAAGCAAGGCACTGAAAGGACTGGGTTTCAGAAACAGTCAGTGTTTGGAGGAGTATAGAGTCCTTGTACAGGACAGTAATGCCACTACTGTGGCCACGGGCTTTTTCAATGTAATTATATCCTGGTAGAGACGCCTTGTTTAGGTGGAAGAAATCACTTTCTTTATGCCAGGTTTCGATTAAAAATGTCAGGTCCGAGCCCTCGTCAATAATAAAATCATGCATCAAAGCAGATCTATTGGTCAGAGACTGGCTGTTAAAAAGTACAATGCGAACAAGGTTCGTGGTGGTGGAGGCAGCCATACATTTTTGCAGAGGCTGCAGTAGACTAGTCTACAGCCCAAGGCAAATGATGTGCATCTCTGTGCGACATTATGCAGTTGATGTTATTATTCTAACTTGGGTTAAAGTTGTAACCTCGGCCAGAGCCCCTGTGCATGTACTTTTTTTGAAAGAGTTCCGATTATTGAAACATTGGTTTCCCTCTGCATAGCAGTTTGTGTGACAGGGATGTAAGGCTTCGAGAAGGTAACCATGATTAAAATGAGCAAACCGACCATGGTTGAAGGAGGCCTACTGGTTCCAGCAAGTGTAGATCTGTCAGGGCCCACTAGGATGGTAACTGCAGGTCACAGAGAGATTGAGAATCCCGCGGCAGTAGAGTGACGGAGGGTGGGGAGCTCAGTCAGGCAGGGGAGGGGCGGGTAGGGATTGGATCCAGGTGAACACTGACAGTCATCCACAAAAAGTTTGGCATTAAAATCAGGATAATCTGTCGTAACAAGAAGTGCAAAAAACAAAAACAAAAAAAACCCAAAACAAATAAAGGACCCGGCGGCACGGTGGTGCAGTGGTTAGCATGGTCGCCTCACAGCAAGAAGGTCCTGAGTTTGAGCCCCGGGGTAGTCCAACCTTGGGGGTCATCCTCTGTGTGGAGTTTGCATGTTCTCTCGGGTGCTCCGGTTTCCTCCCACAGTCCAAAGACATGCAGGTCAGGTGAATCGGCCATACTAAATTGTCCCTAGGTGTGTGTGTTTGTGTGTGTGTGTGTGTGTGTGTGTTAGAGAGAGCCCTGTGATGGCCTGGTGGCCTGTCCGGGGTGTCTCCCCACCTGCTGCCCAGTGACTGCTGGGATAGGCTTCAGCATCCCCACGGCCCTGGGTAAGGATAAGCGGTTTTGGATAATGGATTGATGGATGGAAATAAAGGATCTAGCCTATGAATTAGCATAGATAAAATGGTAAAAGGCAAAAAATAAAAACGCACAACAAACAATTTTCCCTGGAGAGAAGCGGCAGCCAACTCATGCCAGCATACTCTCTCCTTATGCATTTTGGGTGCATAAACATCATTCTGCAGAGAAATATGTTGTCACGCAAAGAATGAATAATTCTGAGCAAATGAAACACAATGTTGTACTCGGTAACAGTTTATGTGCATGTCTGCTATGCTAATATCCACATATGTTCAGAATTTTGAACTTTGGTGTGTGTGTGTGTGTGTGTGTGTGTGTGTACCTGTAGGGGGGTGAGTATGTTTGCCATGCTGACAGGGACCCTGCCCTTCACAGTGGAGCCATTCAACATCAAGCAGCTGCACCAGAAGATGGTTAATGGAGAGATCAGCACCATTCCTAGTGACGTCAGTAAAGGTAACCGCCTAATTAGGTTCAGAAGAATGTGCAATACATTTTGTGTCACTACCATGTGCTTTTGTATGCGTGTCATTGGACAATCGATGTTGAAAGTTCAAATACTTTAGCAAAACATGGTTTGGTGTGCCTATACGCTCTTATTTGTGTGGTTTGTTGAAGCTTTGACATTGAAATATTGGCTACTAGTTAGTCCTTGTGTTTTTCTTATCTGTAGTTAAACAAGTCAATTTAAACACCACATCTAGATTTTAAAGGCGTCCAAAAGCAGGGGCCAATCTGACGTCCTCAGGTGTTTCGGGTCTTTTTTTTTTTTGTAAGACCCGAAACACCTGAGGACCTCAGGAAACAAGCTATAGAATTCATTATATATGCAAGTATTTTGCCAAAATTAACCCTAAATTCAATTTTGAAATATTTGCAAATAAACTATTACAAACACAGTCTTGGAAATATATGAATTCCCTGGCATGGCAGGATTCAATCTTGGTTAGTCTGCCTAGAAGAATATTGAGTAAAAAAAAGAAATATCCTATTTTTGGCAGTTAGTCCTCAAAGTAATGATAATTGAAACTTTCCCAAATACTACTCACAATTACAGCTGCGGTGTGTCTCGCTCTCAGTTAATTTTCTTCTCTCTCTGACACCAGGTGAGTCGTTCCAGTACACCCTGTCATGGCGCCGTGTCACCACAAACAAACAGGGCTCCTGTTACTGCAGGAGTAACAAGGACATCTCCGATACTCCCGACTGTGATAAGATCAAATTAGCTTTTGTACAGTTTCCCACAGACAACAACAGATCATACTCAGGCGTCAGAGGTGCTGACGTTCACCTTCAGCTTCAGTCTCTGTAACTGTGTTGTGACTGTTTCCAAGGGCCAAAGAGGCCACGCCAGGGTATACCAATAATAATTCATATATTTCCATTATAACATTTCCATCATAAAAGTAGCTCTGTGATATTTTTTTCCATTATAAACACACATACTCATACTCACATAAATGTACGATGACCTCCCAGTTGAGGCCATCCTCTCACCCCTCTTATGATTTCATTTTCTCCACCAAGGCTCATTTCATCAATTTTGTTTCTCTGGTACTGTTTTGCAGCTTCGTGTCATTTTACCATCACCCGCGACTGATTTGTTCTGTTGCCATACCGACTCAGTCATCCAACTCAGCGGTGTCTTTGCTCAGTGATGTTTTCGTCTGTTCTTTTTCTTTTGTTTCTGCTTTTGCTCCACATTTTATGTTGTCACTGAGCTTTCTGGGCGCCTTTTCCACTCCAAGCACTTACACAAGTCACTAACCTAAACTACATGTGTGTCAAAAGAAACAACTTATGTGCAATTCAAATAGTAAGGACACACATTGTCAAAGCACGAATGTGTGACTTTGTTGTAAACAGACTGGTACAGGATCATTGTCTTAAATTTGTAATTAGAAGTAGGCCGAGTGTTGACCGCACATTTTTAACTGAGCACCTAACATTACATATTATTTACATCATATCCTGATTGGATGTGATTGGATGCTTAACATTGACATTATATGAATAGATGCTTTTGCATCAGCTCAACAGAGCTAGACTTAGCTCGTCTGAGTCATGCTTTTAGCCAGCCGACAACCCAGAAAAGCAAGCCGACACATCAGAAACACAAACTTTTATTAAAAGATTAATTTCTCTGATCACTTAAAAGGTGATATAGCACACCTTACTTGTATCTCTGTCAATGGCGTTTTAATGAAATCTAACCCCAAATAAAACCGCATGGACCTTACCAAGTGATGGAATACGAGTGAGAGAGAGTTTGAGAGAGAATTGTGATGAGGGTGCAGAAAATATATATTTTGCCTCTTTTCTTACCAATGAAGATTTTGTTATTCCAAAAAATCTTTAATATCTTAATACAGCATATATTTTTAGATGCCCTCACTCACATCTTAGGAGGGGTTACAATCCCCTGCTCCCCCCACCCAAATCCATACAGATTGCACTGCTAAATTAACAGTTTGTGAGTTCAGAATTTAAAAAAAACACTTTGCATATGATCACTTGTTATATAATCACACTAAATTGGATCCATTACAACTGGTAAGCACTATTTGGCTCAGTTGTAGAAGAGAGACAACTGATAGCAACAGTTAGACCAGAACAGTAAATTTGGTCTGCGACAGTGGCAGCAGTCCTTTATGAAGTGATCTGCTGCTCCAGGCGACAGAGCTTATCAGGAATCCCCATCTGGAGTAAAACTATCAATGCTTCTTGGCCTTGTTCGGTGACAGCAGCAAGTCGAAGGCAGACAGGTTCAATTGGTTTTCTCGCCTTACTCGGCCGTCTCTGATGTGCTGGAATTTGAGCCTTCGTGAATGAAACCAAATCGCTCTATTACTGTCCATCTCCCTGTCTCTCCCGCCATCGCATCCATCTATCCTTCTTTGCTGCAGGAGCAGTGGGGTTTGTGCTGTTTCTTCTGGAGCCAGACCCAGCTAAGAGACCCAGCGTTAGGGCTGCTATGGAGGAGAAGTGGATCAATGAAGGATATGCCAAGAAGCCATTACATACACTGTCTCATAAAAACAGGTAGGGAGCCACTGTGCCACTGTACCCTTACTAACACGCCGTTATACGTGCACACTCAAAGGCGTGAGCACCCTCAGACATGAAAGAACAATATGAAATGTTATGATGACTTATAAAAAGGAAACCATGAGGAATTTTCTGTCAAAACAAAAATGTTGTGGTAAGCAGTGTTCTGGCTTTGTATATTATAGTAGGCCTAAACAATTTTTATTGCTTTGGGCAGAATGGGGAAATGCAATCTGATATAGCTCCACTTGGCAGTAATTTGTTGACTGAAACCCACATGAATTAGTCAAGAACTGCTTCAGCCTGGTTCAAGATCTCCCATCATCCAGTTTTGGTCATCCTTTTGATCATCCTAGTAAAAACAATCTTTAATACTACAATGACCAAGGCCGTAATTTTGACGGTTTTGGATTTTCAAAGTTTGATAACTTTGCAGAAAAAAAAAAGATACAGACCAGCCACTCCGTGAATGCTCCTAAAATTGCATATATTTGCATTAAAATGAGTTTTAGATCAATTGCACACAAAAAGTTATGATGAGATCTACCTAAAATGACCATGAGCGGTCAAAATGGCGGCTCATAATTTGCACGTGATCGTGTGCGTCATGTCACTATTTATGACATGATTTGGTTGCATAATTTCCTTCGCAAAGTTCATTGCTCTGTCCTAGAAACACACTAATGTTCTCCAGTGCAGAGTAATAGTCTAAGTTTGATTTTTGATTATTTCCAACATGTCTGAGTACAGCCACCATTTCCGACGCACCACCGAGGCATTGCAGTATTTACAAGCGTTGGACAGCAGCCATTTTAAATTGTTCGGAAAATAGTATTAACGTTGTTAAAATGTTAATTTTGGTGTTGGACAGCAGCCATTTTAAATTTTTCGAAAAATGGTATTAACGTTGTTAAAATGTTAATTTTGGTGTCAGTTGTTTCTTAACAGACATACTAACATGTGTAATGCATTAATACCTCTACTGGGTATTTATCTTGACAAACCGTGGGCGGTAATTTTGACGGCCCACGGTCATTCTAGTAGTTTTTAAGTTGTTGTTTGGGGCTGTTTCAATATTTATTTTAAGTTCTTTTTTTACATTTCATGTTTTATAAGCCTTGTTACATTTGTTAGATTAGTAATATGTGCTTTCCATTTTGTTTCTCAGGTAATATTTTTACTTTTTCAATTTTGCTATTCAAGTTTGACCATGTCTCTCTGAAGTTTAAATTGTTAAAAAATAGTATTAAAGTTGTTAAAATGTTGATTTTGGTGTCAGTCCTTTCTTAACAGACATACTAACATATGCAGTGCATTAATATCTCAATTAGGTATTTATCTTGACAGAATATAAAGTTTAAAAACCAGCTGTCATTCTGACAGCCCATGGTTGTTTTAGGTAGGAGTGAAATCCCAGTCATTCTAGTGTTAGTGACCTTTGAGAGTACTCCCTCTTCTTTTCATAATTTACTTTCTTCCTGTCTGTGTGTGTGTGTGTGTGTGTGTGTGTGTGTGTGTGTGTGTCCGTCTGTCCCTCCCTCTCACATCTTACTCCCAAGGTTGCGTCCTGAGGAACTCAACTCATCTGTGCTGACATACATGACAGAGAGCCTGGGCTACTCGCTCTCTGACGTCATACAAACACTCACCATCAACCGCCCCTCCACCATCATGGCCTCCTACCACCTACTGCTTAACAAGCTCAGCAGGAGCCATAAAGGAGCCAAGGCCAGCAAGGTGCACAGACAGTTGTGCGCACACATACACACATGCACACAACTGCATGAATAGAATCTGTTTTCATTGGCTAAGTTTGAACATTAAATTGAACTTGGTGGGCTGCTTACAGCATAACACATACCATTATAAAAGGAGAATATACAAGTATAAGTAGGCAAGGACAATAAAATATATTTAGGGAATATGTGGCATTTGCATGTTCTCCTCATATTTACGTGGGTTTCCTTTGATTGCTTGGGTTTTCTCCCACAGTCCAAAACCCTGAAAAAAGTCAGTTAATCGGAGCGCTCCAAGTTGTTTATAGGTATGAATGGGAGTGTAAATGTGCATGTGTGTGTGTGTGTGTTTGGAGGTCCTCTGATGGAAAACCGAGGGTGTAACTACCTTCCATGCAGTGTTTGCCGTGATAGGCTCCAGTCCCCAGTGGCCTTGAAATAAAGATATAATGAGTATAGAGAATGAACAAATAAATAAACTATGGTGTCTTCTAAACAGCACGCAAATAGCAGATGCAAAAATAGTTGAAGTCTATGTAAACAAGTTCCCAAATGGGAAAAATAAGGCAATGTTGAGTCTGCATCATCGTCACATACAAATATGCCTTCACAAACTGCCATGCATGTATGATTTAGTTTTTAGATAATGGACATACTATTTCCACATACAGTACAATGCACGCACAAATGTGTTCCAAAACTTAGTATTCAGATGCTCTTCAACTGCTTTCAAACATTTTAACACAACTGTGCTGATGTGACAGAAGCTGGAGAGCGGAGAGTGGTGCCTGCCCAGTACGAACACATGGAGAGAGAGGGTTAATACTGGATTCAAGACACAGCAACAGGTACTGCAGATCGTGTCTATATGGTATCTATATGGCATAATGAATGCTAATGCAGTGTTCATTTCTCTGAATTACATTATTCAACTATAAAACTGTCTTCACTGCTGAATTTGCAACTGGTTTTTGGATTAGGCTTAAAAGAAGTCACAAAGCTGTGCCTGACAGTTATGCTCATAGTCCGTACTTGATCCAGTTTCCATCTGTGAGTCTGTCTGCCAGTCAGTCTGTCTGTCTACAAGTATGTTTAATCAGTCCAATGCAAAATTGCATATAGTCAAATTTTATTGACTATTGTGTCATTAGCAATAGAATGACAATATCATGCTGGGCTTAACGACTATTCTTGAACAATCAGTCTTTGTCTGTCCTTAGTGGACATCCTAAAATCTGCTTTGATTTTGTGCCAGTGTCCGTATTTAGTGATGAAATTTTTGATGCTCTTCAACATGCCATACAATACGAGTTTTGGAGAGCCTGATATTGTGTATATAAGTTATTCTGCCATGCTAATAACTTGTAGACACACTAAAGGATCTTGTGAGCCTTCACAAATTATACCCATCATATACTGATGATATTGACAAATAAATGTTGATAAATGACACGCAAGGTACCCTTTGGAGACTGTATGAGACATGGAGGGTGTACCATAGAATAAAATGTCAAACTTCCGCCCTCATTTATGAATATTGATGACATACAGGTTAGATAGCGGTTAAGTTGAGCATTAAGGTCAGGTACTGGTTAACTTGCCTCATCTCATACAGAATCAGAAGTCATCATTAACCTCCCCTGTCTCATACAGATGCCGAAGGGTGCATTCCGCATCATATATCGACCCTTTTTTCAACAGTGTCAGTATATGACACCATGGGGATGAGAATAGGCTCAGTTGAAGATACACTGCCCCACATGTCTTGGATCATTTGGTGTGTTGATAGATGGCCACTTTTGTTTTAGAATGACTCGGCCAATGAAAAAGTCCCTATGCAGTCCAATAAGCCTTTGAGAGCTCAACCGCAAACAACGGTCTGTCAGAGCATCCGGAAGAGACCTGACAACATGTCCAGAAAGAACCCCGGAGAGGATAATAAGGAGAGCCGTCTCCCTTCTCCATCCCTCCCCCAGATACCTACCTCAACCTCCCTCTCTCTCCCTCCTCGTCTCCCCTCACTGTCTCCTGCTCCCCTGTCTGCGGAGGACGGGATCACTGAGGAGGAGATCGCCATCACCCTGGATACCAGGGAGGTGTTGTTCCCTGAGGGTATGGATCTCTATGGTGCAAACACACACACACACACGCACACACACCCATCCACACACAAACACACACACATACATACACAGGTGAACTATGATTCTGTTTTCTCTGTGTGGAACTCAAATTCAGTATTAATCTGACATATTATATCTGTGTGCGTCTTTTTCCAGTCTCTGTGTTCGGAGACAGGGAGCTGGTGCACCTCTCGCCCCCGAAAAGTTCTCCATCCAAGCTGTGTGACTCTGCCCCTTGCCAAGTCCTTTCAACCACTGAGCCAATCACAGACAACGGCACAGGCCGACCCATCCGACATGCACACCACCTCAGGACCACCCACTCAGATGGGGTCACAGACCCTGGTTCGGACTGCCACCAAAACAACCATCATCAAGATGACTGTCCCCATCGCGTGGGCATCGATGAGCGCCTGGAGAAGCTACAGAAATTCTACACCTCAGAGAAGACCAGTATCTCTCCCAGGATGCTCTTGGAGGCTGATGCCCACAACACACGTACCGCCGACCGAGACCACTTGGGCACTGCGGGGCCTGTGACAACGTCGCCATCTGCTCCCCTGCCCCGCTTGCGCAATGTGGGTCTGAAGGATGGAGGGGGCAAGAAGATGACGTGGGTGGGTCTGACCCGACCGGGACCTCCGGGGCTGTTGGTGAATGGATCCAAACCCCCCACTTTCGCTTCCCAGAGACAGCACGCTCTGGCTATCAAGAGCCTCAGACAGGAGAGGGGAAAACGAGGAGAACGGGCTGGAGGAGGAGGAGTAGGAGTAAGAGGAGGAGGAGAGAGAGGGACAGCAGGAGGAGGGATGAACGGCATGAGGAGGAACTCTACTCATTTGCGTTCATCTCTCCAGCGTCGTGTGGCTGACCTGAACTTTCCATTGCTCCCTGCAGCCCTGCAGGGAAAACCAGAGAGGAAGAACCAGTTGCACAGTATGGATTACTAACACATGGAAGAAGACAGGTTTTCTGTACTTGGCAGAAAGGTGAGACAGGGGAGCAGAGATGGAAGAGAGGGGAGATTCTTTGGGTTTTAATTTCATGGCAGGGAGAAGGGTAAATAGCCTGACTACATGAAATATTTATGATCAAGGAGTCGAAAATATGGACCATACCGAGCACTGACTTTTGTGGAAACACAGATGGAAGGGGACACAGAGGGAGAACAACATTAGCACTACCTATAAATAGGGCAGCAATAAGGTCATACAGCTGGAGTGCGTGGGATACAAACACAAAGGGACAGATAAGAGACACAGTGGTACACGTCATACAATGCAGCAAAAGGGGTCCGCATAGCGTGGCGGTTTATTCCGTTGCCTACCAAAATGGAGATTGCCGGTTCGAATCCTTGCGTTACCTCCGGCTTGGTCGGGCATCCTTACAGTCATAATTGGCTGTGTCTGCGGGTGGGAAGCCGGATGTGGGTATGTGTCCTGGTCGCTGCACTAGCACCTTCTCTGGTTGGTTGGGGCGCCTGTTTGGGGGGGAAATAGCATGATCCTCCCACGCGCTACGTCTCCCTGGCGAAACTCCTCACTGTCAGGTGAAAAGAAGCAGCTGGCGACTCCACATGTATCGGAGGAGGCATGTGGTAGTCTGCAGCCCTGGGACGGCTGGGACGGCTCGGAGGGTGGGGTAATTGGTCAGATACAATTGGGGGAAAAAAATACCCCAAAAAAAAAAAAAAGAAAAAAATAGAATACCACAAAAGTGAAAGGGGGCAGGGCAGAAAGTAGAGACAATAGCTTCACCGCTGATTGGGGTAGGAAAGGCACAAGGACACAGGACTGTGCACAGGAGACATGTACTGTAAAGGACAACCTTTATTATTTTTTTAAATGATGATATGTTTTTATTGTAGACATTGCAAGACTGTGAAACTGGGGGCAGACTGACTACTGACTGTGTGTGTGTGTGTGTGTGTGTGTGTGTGAGTATGAATGGGGGGGGACACAAGGTAGAAAGAAGTTGGAATAGAAGTAACTTGTGTATCGTGGCATATCTGTCACTGTACCTAATGGATGACGGGTAAGAGGTGTCACAAGATGGAGGGACTTGAGGGAAGAAGGAAAGAGGTGGCACCCCTCCCAAATACAAGATAAGTGTAAACGCAAGTGGTTAAACCCCGGTCAACACATTTACCTTCTCCCTTTATGAATTTTAACAAATTGCCACTGCTCTAAAGATAACACATTTGTCCAATCACAGTATTGTAGAAGATACCAAGCTACAACTGTCTTACGTTACAGCTCCACGTTGCTTATCGAAAGGACTTTTTCCTAAAATACGGAGGTCAACATGCAGCGGATGTTACTTGCATGCCATATAGTGCCAAAGAAAACCTCTGAGTTGGAGCACGGGACACCGAGACAATGTGAAAAGGTCCTTTCCTGTTCAACCTATTGAAGACGCCGCTGTCTCATCGTCACACCTCAGTATCTCTGCTCCCATTGTGAAGCTCTGCACTTTGTGTTATGGCTGCGTTTGCCTTCGCTGTTCCTAAATACAGTTTTATACGCACGCTGGAATAGGCCCCATTTCTTGTGTCGTGTTGATTTTATTATTTTTGTGCGGTGACTCCAACCCCTCATCCTGCATCTGTCAGTCATCCCTGAAGTGTGAACAGTCTTGTTCTCTGACCAGAATTTCACTTGCAGTTCTCTCTATTTCTGTTGTTTCACTCTTTCCTCCTTTCTCTCCTCTGCCCGCATCTTTCCTCATCTCTCCATCTTTGGGTCATTAATAATGAGGTGTTCTATGGAGAGACAGAAGAATCTGGTTGCTGCTTCATGGCAGTCAGGGTCCACTGAATAATGTAAGGGTTATAGTGGCATCTGATACTCCGTGGGTGTGCATTTGTTGTGTGTGTGTGCGTGCGGGTGTGTGCATATGTACATAATGTGTTTACAACATCTATTTATATAAGATACTACATATGTGTGTATCTGTTTGTGTGCTTGTACATGCACATTTGTTTGCGCACACGTGTGTGTGCGTGTGTGTGCATGTGTGTGCATGCGTGCTTGCGTGTGTCCAGTTAGGACAGATTGACCCCACCCTCTTATACGCACACTCCAGTTACCTGCTCGGCTTAACAGTGATCTAAAGCACGAAGATTTATTAGTGGGTCTCACACACACACACACACACACACACACACACACACACACACACACACACACACACACATTTCCCCCCCACACAAAATTTAATATTGATATAAAATATAATATTGAAATATTAATATTAAAATTTAATAAAATATATTGATATAAAATATAGTGAGTGATAAATACATTGCATTGAAACTGCTCCTCCCAGTCATTTATTGTATCTACTACTACCACTTTCGGCTGCTCCCATTAGGGGTCGCCACAGCGGATCATCTGTTTCCATCCCTTCCTGTCTTCTGCATCTTCCTCTGTCACACCAGCCGCCTGCATGTCCTCCCTCACCACCTCCATAAACCTCCTCTTTGGCCTTCCTCTTTTCCTCTTCCCTGACAGCTCCATATTCAGCATCCTTCTCCCAATATACCCAGCAGCTCTCCTCCACACACGTCCAAGCTATCTCAATCTTGCCTCTCTTGTTTTGTCTCCAAACCGTTCAACCTGCGCTGTGCCTCTAATATACTCGTTCTTAATCCTGTCCTTCTTCGTCGCTCCCAGTGAAAATCTTAGCATCTTCAACTCTGCCACCTGTCTTTTCGTCAGTGCCACTGTCTTCAAACCATATAACATACCTGGTCTCACAACCACCTTGTAAACCTTCCCTTTAACTCTTGCTGGTACCCTTCTGTCGCAAATCACTTCTGACACTCTTCTCCACCCACTCCACCCTGCCTGCACTCACTACTTCACCTCTCTTCTGCACTCCCCATTACTTTGGACAGTTGACCCCAAGTATTTAAACTCATACTCATACACCTTCGTGACCTCTACTCCTTGCATCCTCACCATCCCACTGTCCTCCCTCTCATTCACGCACAGGTATTCCATCTTGCTCCTACTGACTTTCATTTCTCTTCTCTCCAGTGCATACCTCCACCTCTCCAGGCTCTTGTCCACCTGCAACCTACTCTCACTACATCTCACAATGTCATCCGCAAACATCATAGTCCATGGAGACTCCTGCCTGATCTCGTCCGTCAACCTGTCCACCATTGCAAACAAGAAAGGGCTCAGAGCCGATCCTTGATGTAATACCACCTCCACCTTGAGCCCATACATCATTCCAACCACACACCTCACCACTATCACACTTCCTTCATACATATCCCAGTCATTTATCTTAATAATAAGAAAAACATTGATATTAAAAATAATAAATCTGAAAACAAAATTTGCAACTAAAATTAAAAAAAAATATTGTCTTAATTCAGGGACCAAGGCTGATTAAATACCTGTTGTAGGTATACCCATCATAAACAAGCCTTGGTCTGAGTTTGGGCCCGAACCAGTGTATTTTCACTGTTGCAGTCTGTGCTAAGAAATGAACATACATAGTAAGGTCTGGGAACCAGATTAATTATGCATGTTGAAAATACAAATGTATCTACCACTACATTTAGACAGAACAATGCTGCATGGATGCTTCAGTGAACATGTTTCCAATGTAGAAACATTGGTGTTTCTAATGGAGCAACAGCTGCCGCCACAACCCTTTTTCTTGTTTTTTGCCATTGCTTCTAATGATTCAGTTCGTCGGTCTGAGGTGTTCTTTTTATACTGATCTGCAAGAGCAATCACAAACGAAAGAAGAGGCAGAACTGAGAGGAGAATATAGTCACTGATAATGCAACAGAGTATTTGCTGTCCTTCATTATGTATCTACCCTACATCGGGACCTTCTCTGTCTCAAATGCTGTAAATTAGAACCAGCAGAACAATGACACGAATGTCAATCAAATGGTTGCCAGATCATTTGACAACAGAAATCGTTGCAGCATCAGACCTCACCAGAGAGTATGTTTACAGATAAAGCCAAAGACTTGTCATTTCAATCTACATGGCTTTATAACCTGCAATGTACTCTTATGTAGAGCAACACCTGACCTATAGTGAACATTTAATTGTACTCCTTTTTGACCCTGATGCTCGTCTACTGCCAGACTCTTCTTGTTGTGTGCCATGTGCTTATTGGCTTCTTCTTTTATAAAGACAATGAGTGAAATGGTGATCTTTACCGAGCCTCTGTGGTTCAGTCACCTCCGATACAACTGTCCATGACTGATGAGCCACTCAAGTCCTCCTCATTCAACCCAGAACCACCGATCCTTATGATAGATAGATAGATATGGATGAGATAGATAGATAGATAGATAGATAGATAGATAGATAGATAGATAGATAGATAGATAGATAGATAGATAGATAGATAGATAGATAGATAGATAGATAGATAGATAGATAGATAGATAAGGTTGGGTGCAGCCTAGTCTGTCTTGTTATAGTAAAGAAGCCCATGACCCACAGCCATCCCGGGCTAGACATGGAGACATTGTCCTGGTACAGGTTATTATGGTCATTATGAGTAACGGGGTCACTGAGAGCATTATACAATTCATGAGGTCCTCAGACCATAAAAGGTGCTGGCTGAATCTTTGAATGCTGAATATCCAGGGAAGGACCCTTTACGGTCTGCAGGCTGGTGTTAAAATGTTTCTATGGCCTCTCAGCAGCCAAGGGTCTGACTCCCCCCCCCCCCCATACATTTCTGGATCTCTTATGTTTATTCAGAAGCAGTATAATTAATATGTTTTATTTAGACCATTCCATGTACAGAGAGTTGGGGGGGGTTGTTATTTTTACGGATGTGGTTTCCCCCATACACCAGCCGGCTAAAGCTAACTTGTCATTAATGGTGTTATTCTAACTCACTGGCATGGACCAAGTTGGCTTGCAGGCCGCTCGAGGCTTTTAGTATAATCCAGAGCTGCACACCAAACACAGGCTCCACATGCCGAGAGGAATCCTGCACATTATCACATCTTCTCCTCGACACACCTCCTCTCCTCTCACACGCTTTAAAGTCAACCTCGACTGGACCTCCTGAAAGTCATCGTGACTTCTGACCTCTTGCTGACACCCCCGTTCACTTTGACCCCCCTCGCTCGTGTTCATGTCCGCATTCGGTGCAAAGCATGGTTCCTTTCCTCTGGCTCTCGGTTACTAATAAGGCAGACAGGAAGGCTCAGCTACGTTAAACTTTCAGTCGCTGTCGCGCCCCGTTGACTTAGTGGTTATAGATTAGCTTACGGGGGGGGGGGGGTCATCTGCAGCTTCATCAGGATGTGACAGCACATGTGAGGATACCAAAACAAGTCTAGACTTGTCTGCTTGTTTCACACCTGAAACTGCTCCATCTTGTCATCTATTCACAAAAACTACCTTCCCCAGATCAGTGACTTAAGAAAGCTGTATCAGAACCAATGACGGACAGAAGCGAGACTTGTAAAGGGGTCCTGAATTGTTATGGAAAAATATAAATGTCCACATGCCGTATGTCCATTCTGCCGGCAAGTCGGTTAGTTCTTTACAACAGGTTCTTTTTTTTTCACAAATGACACAAATATGGTTTTAGTTTACAACAGTCATTAAATTGAATATGCTGATGTCAAGAGAAAAGGACTGTGGATCAATGCAGACATATTTATACTGATGAAGTGAAGCGGCCATTTGTTTTAGGTCACTATGCTTCCAAGCGACGACTCAGGCCTGCAATTGTCTCCCTAGGTGTGAATATGTGTGTGTGTGTGAGCCCTGTGATGGCCTGGCGGCCTGTCCAGGGTTTCTCCCTGCCTGCCGCCCAAAGACTGCTGGGATAGGCTCCAGCGACCCTGAGAGCAGGATAAGTGGTTTGGATAATGGATGGATATGAAATAAGGACCGATCAAACCATGATGAGGCATCGCTAAAGTCTAAAAGTGCAAAAGTGCAATGAGGATTTAGCCATATAGAGTATTGGCTGAAAAAAACCTGTAGTGTGTGTGTGTGTGTGTGTGTGTGTGTGTGTGTGTGTGTGTGTGTGTGTGTGTGTGTGTGTGTGAGTGACTGGGTATGGCCAGGTACGCATATGTTTTTGTGTGTGGGCGAGATCATATACCAGCAGCATCGATGTGCTGCAGCTTCATCCCTGCATCAATGACTGATGAGAGATGTGTCCTTTGGGTCAGCTCTACACAGAGCAGGTGCAGGATTAAAACCCAAGACAAAGGAATCAAACACAATAAGCGTCTGAACCATTGCACTCCCGGAAGATACAAAAAAAAAAAACCAAGGCTGACTGGAGCATGGTCAGCAACACATTAGGCCGCTGAGATGTTACGATACTGATATTGGTTCACAGATAGAGCTGTGGTAAAGCCACATGGGTGGTCACCTTGGGGCCTCAGGGGTCAAGGTGCAGTGGATATGGTATGAAGTGGATGGTGTTACTCCATTAGCAGTTCAATAGTCTTGGGTGTCTCCGAGTATAATCGCCATGCCCATCACTGTCTGATCATCAGTCTGGGCAACCCGGTGTGCTGGCGTGTCTGGTTTCTAATGATGGTCATCCATAATTGAGCGTCGTCCCGCAGGGAGCGGCCAAGGGCGGCGCGGTGTTAACTCGGCATCGTCAAATCCCGCCATGAGCATACGAGGATGAGTCATGGGGGTCAGCGGCGCACAAAACGTCCAGGGCAGCAACTTGAGCTGGACACTGTTTAATTGATGCCACCTCTGATTAACTGTCACTTTAGGATCAACACCAACTAATCCACTAAAAGATGCCCTGACCACTGAGCCACCGTGTCACCCTAACCTCAACACACAGCAGCTTAACCCTCGCGGCAGGCCAACGCGCAAAAAGAGATAAGGTGATCCGAAAACAAGGAGCGTGATCTCGGCGACAAACGCCCGTATCTCGTCAAGCGTTTCGGAGTTTTGCTTCTGTTAATGATTCTGACTGAGGTTGTGTTGGTCTTCATGTCAGTGCACTGCACAACATTTCTGCTCTGTTCAAGCTTTTCACAGCATCACCGGGGTAGACCTGTATCCTCTGCACGTTGGTGAACTAGATATAATGTGGATAACATCTATCCCTTGCTCATCTGAAGGGTCATAGGAGGTTGCAGACTATCCAGACTTTGCCAGAGGGGACAGAGACACCTTTGACAGGTCACCAGCACATCAGCAGCAATAATACTGCTGGTCATAAAAAAAAGCAACATCATTTTGTCACAGTTATTCAGTTACAATGAAATGTGTTCTCTGCATTTAACCCATCCTATTGTATAGGAGCAGTGGGCATCTGCAGCGCCCGGGGACCAACTCCAGCTCTTCTTTCCATTGCCTTGCTCAGGGGCACAGACAGGAGTATTAACCCTAACATGCATGCCTTTTTGATGGCGGGTGGAGACCGGAGCATCCGGAGGAAACCCACGCAGACACGGGGAGAATATGCAAACTCCACACAGAAAGGACCTGGGTTGGCCCAGGGTTCAAACCCAGGTCCTTCTGGCTGTGAGGCATCAGCACTAACCACTGGGCCACTCTGCCACCCATACAATACATGCAATATTTTGTATACCACATGTATATACTCTGATTTTTGATGGATAACACTAGCAAAGCCAGCCGTTTATACTTCCTCATAATGGCTTTATTGGTTTCATGAAAAGCTTGATGGACAGGCTGTGCCTGTAAGGCCAACTGTGCCCTCCTGTATTTGGTGGATATGAGGTGGATCAAGTATTCTGCAGACAGAGCGATCCCTGCGCTGAGTGCACTGGTTGGATGAATCAGGGCTGGATGGGAGTCATATTTCCGGGTGACTGGCAGATAAGTGACGGTCAGGATCTGCTGCCAGTTGTTTTGACAGGCAGTATGCAGCACTTGGCTGTGCACATGTAAACACAGCAGTCGCACA